>NW_022639531.1:602436-639108 GCF_010583005.1 Odontomachus brunneus
GAGAGAGAGAGAGAGAGAGAGAGAGAGAGAGAGAGAGAGAGAGAGAGAGCTCGACCCCACGCGTTCTGGCTTCGCTTCCGTACACACGAGCAAATCCCCTCGTTTTTGGATTTTTCGGGTAAAACGGCGTAAAGGGAAGGCTGGTGAGTAATTCGAAGCGGGGTGCAAGCTCGAGGTGCGTGCGTATGTACGTGTGTGCGTACGATCAGGGGTTGCCTTTTCGAATCCGCACCCTTCACCGCCTGTTTTCCACCCCCGTTACGCGATCTCCCTCCAGCCGGGTTTGACCAATATTTCCAAAGGGTACGGCAAAGGGACCAAGACGAAGAGGTGGCGGGACGAGAGGCGGAGGAGAGGGAGGGGAGATAGAGAGAGAAAGAGAGAGAAAAATAGAGAAAGAGAGGACGAAACCGCTTTATCCGCCGCCAGCAATTTGTTCGCGACGCGGCGTGACGCTGCAGCTATGATGGCGCCCAGAGTTCTCGACGGCGATCGCTCGAGAAAATGAAAATTCGCTTAGCCTCGCTGTCGGCGTTCAAAAACAAGCGTGCACGAGATCCTGGTCTGCTGCAGAAAGTCCATTATCGTGCCAGATAATACCGCGGATCAACGTGATTCTCGATGCGAACGAAATCTCGAGCTCCTCGAGTTCGGCGTGTCTTGCGTGTCAATTGCGCATTAAACGTGTAATGCATATATGATGCTTCGTTAATCTATAAATTGTAGCGCAAAACGCGCGAATTTTCACGAAACAGCGTGTCGTCATGTTTTCACGATAATTTCCTCGAGAAAACGATTTTTAAATGAATATGAAACTTCGATACGCGCCGACATTCAGATAAACTTCCATCATTATCGCGATGTTAGACAATCAATGACGGAAATTCTACAATTTTTTAATTACATTTGTGAGGCAAATATACTATATTCAATTAATCATTTGTAAAAATTCGTATTAAATTAATCATTAAATTTACATTATATATTTCCTGTTGTAAATGATACAGCTACAAATTTATTAAAAGATGCACTCAGATTTTCATATTACATTTTGCATCTATAAAAAAAAGGGTTTTCTCTTAGATTTAGTATTCGTATTTGATTAGCTTTGATTTGTTTATATATAACTCAAAAAAATAATTTTATATTAAGCAACATAATTTTATATCAAATATAAAATTTGGTTTTACTAAATCACGTTATTTATAATGGAAAAAACATATTATTTTTAAAAAATTGCTGAGTTTCTTTAGCAAAATGAGAAAATTAAGCCAAACGATATTCTTCTTTAGACCAAACAATAAATTATTTGAAAATCCAACAATCATATTGATTGACCAAAAGACATAGTTTCTCTGTATTACTTCAATGATCAAATTGGTTCGGATGCAATAAAATATATTAAATCCAAAAGAGTCTTCTCTGTATATGTGGCAAATATAAAAGTTACATGAACCACACTGAGTGAGAAGTAGTTGAACACTTATTTTTGTGTGCGATACAAAGTTTATCAACAGAAATAAACTTCATTTCGCAGAAATAAATTTCATTTCGCAGAAACAAACTTTATACCCCGCCAATAAATTCTCAAGTACTATTCTGTTTTCAGTGCACTTATAGGAGACGCGATCTTTACAAATCGATGAATATAAGGTTGCTGCCAGATTTACGTACACCTGTGTGTCCGGATCCTCTCCGCGACGGAGAGAAGCACGAGACATTTACCGCTTTCTCCCGCGGCGTGCTTCCGCGAGCGCGAGTCCTCCTCCCCTCCCCCGTTTTCACGTTCGTGCGATGAAAAGAATGTCAGCTTGCATTCGCACACGTCAAGCAGATTAAAGTCAATGTCTCCGGGTTACGTTCTCCCCTAGTCGCGCGGCGTAACGGACACCGGTTCCTCTCTCCTTCGGCGAACGTCGTCGTCGCGGGGCGAGGAGGTTATTCCGTTTCCGAAGTATCGAGACCCGGAGGGTTGCCGCTCTTATTCCGCCGTATTCAAAGCGGTCGCCTCTCTTTTCTGGTCGACGCGGTTACGAGAATGCCGGCGTTTCACGGTGACGGAACGACGTTTCACGGTGACGAGCGAGGTCCCGCGCGAACGTACACGGATACACGTTCGCGAACACGGGGGAGAGAGTCTCGCCCTCACGGTGAACGATAAACGAAAGTACGCTTTTACTTTCGCCCGAAATGTCCCCGCGTCTCGAAACCGCCGCCGCAGGCTGTAAAAATACCGAAGTCGATCGCGTCGAGATTCTCCGCGCCGGTGCTCTCCGCCGTTTCTCTCCGCGGACGGACCTCTCTCGGATACTTGACTCGTTTCTCAAACGTGCGCCTCGGCGCACCGATAGCCAGGCATATGGTTTCGCGTCTGGGACGCGTGTATCATCGAGGATTCCGCGTTATATATGTCTCTTTTCTGAATTCCGCCGCGCTGCGTCCGCCCACGGCGCTATAAATTCAGGGCCCCGACCGGTCCGTTGGATTTATGCATCGCTAACGCGAGACAGGTGCGTCGTTGCAGCGACCGCGCCTTTACCAGATTAATAACACGTCTCGTGGAGTCCCGATTTAATATCCGCGCGAGGTGTAATTGTTTCGTCGTGGATTTTACAACTTAATCGATCGGTGCCTCGGCAGGATGCATAGCCTCGCCCGGAGCACGCGAGTCGCTCCGGTCTGTGTGGTCCTCCCTCCGTTTCTTCTCTCTTTCCCTCTCGCTCGGCCCATCCCCGAATCCAGTCCAAACCCATTGTGCCTTTCTTCGTTTTCGCCGAGCCCGTCGAGAGAGCTCATATTGTCGCAGATCCATCGGGAAAATGCGAGGCCGCGGGCGAAGCTCCGCATGGTCGATTAAATTTCTCGCCGATTTGGAGTTTCGAAAGACGCTACGTGACTCGCCGACCAGGGTGGCCGCGGGGTCGCCACTTTGTTCCCGATTTTCGAACAAATATGCCCACTTTCCGGATGGAATGTGGAAAATGTTCCAATATTTCCACATGTAAGGTAAAAGTGCCAATGCTCGAACGCGAACATCCAATCTTGAGAATTCTTATTGTTTTAATCTTTAAATGCGAATTCAATTTACATTTAAACGTTGAATGTAGTACATATAAACAAGAACTATTTTGTTATAAACAGCATGGCTGTTCCTTATCTTAGTTACTTTTGTGTGATGGTAACACGTATGGTTGATACGACTTAGTTATTTTGATACATCAACTGCATTAATATAGTTGTATGTGATTTGGTTGTGGCAACCAGAAGTCGGTTTGAGCGACATTTACCATGAATACGACCTGTTGAGAGCAGCCAGATATCGTCCCTACTGCAACGCCAATAACTCAGCAATTGCTATGTGGTTGCTGTCACCACATAATTAATTGTTCCGTGTTTTGTTATTGAATCTGGTTAACATAACCAGGTTTATATGTAGACCAACTATACTGTTTTTTTCGTGCACACATATTCTACATGTTGAAAGTTTAAATATTCATATTTAAAGACTAAAACAATAAGAATGGCCAAGATTAGGCATGTGTCTGAGAATTGTGGTTTTTATCTTATATTTCAAGGATATGTGTGTATCATGTTTCGTCATACGGCTAACCGTTCTTTGTTATGCGATAAAAACTTAAAAAATGATTAGTACTCGATTTCCTTATTATTTCCTTATTATTTCCTTATTATTTCCTTATTATAGTATCTAATCGAGAGGTGCATTTTTAAAGCACCTGTGATTTATATGGAAAGTAAACGGTTATTTATATTAAAATATCATTAAGCTTATAGACTTCATTAAGCCTTCGCTATCATGTATACGTCACGCTATCATGTATACGCTATCATGTCACGTTGAGTATCTTTTTCCTAAATTTCTTGAAGTGAGACTTCATTGCAAGGTAGTGAAAATTGCGCCAGTCAAAGTTGGAGTAAGAATTTCACTCCAAACGAGTGAAAACTCATTCCAAGCGAGCAATTTTTTCACTCGTTTGGAGTGAAGTTCTCGCTTTAACTTCGACTGACGCGATTTTCACTACTTTGGAGTGAAGTTTCACTCCAAGAAATTCAGAATGCACTAATAATTTTTCCGTGAAGTACAAAGTACTTCACGGAAGCCACTGATATAACTGTAATCTCAGGGTATAATTTTTGAAATCGATAAACCTCGTTACGATAACCTTCGCTTGTTATCTCTATACTCACTAAGGTTAATGCACCTGCTCATCGACCGAAGCACTTTCGAGATATTTAGCTGCGCTCGAAAATCGTAAAGAGTGGAAGGTAAAATGCGTGCACGTGTCTCATCTCGACGATCACCCTCGAGATCCACCATCTCCTACACTTTTCGCCTTCTCCGCGGGACGCTGGTAGGCAGAAGCAGCGACGCGGGTTAACTCATGCGAAGATGCAGGAGTTACTTTTATTTATACACCGAAAGAAGCACACGCCTTGTCATCCCGCGGCCCTGCTCCTTCCAGTCTCCCTCGGGCCGACGCGTCCTCGCAGTTTTCTCGCATGGGCACACCTCAAGAGGGGCCCGCGCTCTTGTCGCGACAGCGAGAGGCAGGCACTCCGCGCAGCTGCACAATCGTCGCCCACGGCGCAGGGTTCATTTAACTTCGCAAATACACAACTCTTTAACATTGTGTCGCGTTAAACGTTCCTCTGCCACCGCACTAATGGACACTGACAAATGGCCCCCGAAGAATCCCTTCGCGATCTCCTGCCTCCGCGTCCCCCCGCGCGCGCTATCTCCGCGAAGAACGTCGTTCTCGAGGTTGTACATACGAAGAAAATGTTGTAGTTTTCACTATAATAAAATTTTGTAATCCTGGTCCGTACAGAAATCATGGCCGAAATTGCTATGTGTTTGTTTAAAAATGTTATGTATGTTTGACTTGTTGCCAAAAAATTATTATAACCCGAATATGTTTTTTATATTATGTATTTAGGGTAAATTGTGTAATTTACTATTTTTCTAGTAATTGATATTACAGTGTTAGTATAGTTCAACTTTGCACACAAAAATCTTTGTAAAATGAAATGTAATCTTGACGTAATTTTTACTACAATATTTTCTCCGTGTACAGCCAAGTAGAGACTTTCATGATTATCACAACATAAAACAATCGATAAGAAGCACTAAAATTTTTAAATTACACTTATGAGACAAATATACTGTATTAAATTAGTCATTAAATCTACATCATATAATAATATAAATTTTGGGTTATATTGATGTAGCAACAAATTTAGTAAAAGTTGCATTCAGATTTTTATATTACATTTTACATGACATATTGTTTTGAGCAAATTTTGATCATTTTTATCGTATTATCTTCGTAATTTTTTTATATTTTACGTGATAAATATGAATGCCACATAAACTACTCATAAAGGGACGCGAGCTTTACAAATGGACTAATAAAATCGTCATTTGTCTATCTGAGTAGCATTTATCCGAGAGAGATTAGATATTTTAGGAGATTCGCTGCTTTATAAATTATTTAACCGACGCAAATACCCGATTTTCGTTATTTAGCAATCAAAATAGTCACTGTATTACTTACCATTTTAAGTGAGATCTTATGGGCGTGTTCTTCTATGTTGCCGGGACGTGTCAAACGGTGCGAATCTGCAAACTTATAAAAACATACACGTAATTACTATGTTTATTAATATGTTGACTGTCGGTCAACGATGATTGACATAAGTCTATTTTTTTAGCTAAACTGGTGCAATAAGTTATGAGTGAGACAAGTGTACCTTGTTATTACATTCCAGCTTATTGCACCAGTTCAGACAATTCTAAGGGCAATTCTAAGATTGTTTGAATCTCTTGGTAAGCTACCTGACAGTTAAATCATATATTTGTCTTCGTTTTTTCTTTAAATTGGACAGAGACAGACACATGATTTAACTGTTAGGTAGCTTATCAAGAGGTTGAAACAATCGATCCTAAAAAAACAGACCATCATGATACTGTTATATATAATTGATATACGTACAAGATGCAACTAATTGCATTCGAAAAAATAGGTGTTTGACCAGCCCATAAGCTAGTGAAATGAAATAGAAATACATACCTAAAAAACTATGTTTATATATATAAAGCTATGTCTTAGTAAAAGTTATTGAACTCAAGTTGAGACATCGAAATCAAGGGATAAAAACGAACGAGACAGTCAACACTTTAAGTTACTCAGTGTAAAAAAGAGGAGCATGGGATGTGAGGCCCCCTTCAACGTGACAATGAGGCTGATGCTACCGAAGCTCGCACGAGATACGGAACCAGATAAAAGGAAAGAATTCTCTAAGCAACTACACGATGTCGGGTCCTCCCTCCGTATGTTCACTGCTTGCGCCGACTCATCCTCCTTTGAGGTTTCATCGTGTGCCTCCTGCCACACACACGCGCGCGTGCGCATCCGCACCCACACACACACACACACACACACCAACATACACGATATCCATCCACACAGCACGTATTCACACATGCCTGCGAGCGCGCGTGCGAGCATACACAGAACAGAAGACGGCTTCCACGCGAGCAGCAACAGGCTGCCGCTTTTTACCCTCCGGGATCACGGCAACGCATTCTCGTCCTATCCTCACGACGATGGATCATTTTATTGCGCTCGTGCTCCCGGAAGCGGAAACCCGATGGCCGCGGAATATATCTAGAGTCAGTTATCACGTCTTCTCACCTTGTTCCAATCCGCCAACGCGATCCGACGTTCCTCAACCGATGGCCAAAGAGGAAAGCGAAGAAGAAGCGTACCCTCCAACAAGTAGAACACACTCGTGCGGAAGAAACCGCTGACGACAGGACGGAACTTCAAACGCACACGGCGGGGAAGCGAAAGAGACTGCCCGAAGTCAAGTGGACCGTATGGATTATGTCGATGCACTGTGAGCTGTCTCTGCCGACGCACTGTTAGAAATAAGAAGTTCACAATGGTCGGTGTGATGGAATGGGTGGGAGAGAAAAAACGCAATCCTCGTTACTGGACGTTTACCAATCCGAGGCATTTTTTTTTTTAGTGTGTTTGCCGGTCAAGGACACCCGAAATTGCACAGGAGTTCCTTTTTTGGTCTGCTTTTTCCTATTGTGTTGCACACTTGTTTTTTACAGGTCAATATAGTAGAACTAGGGTGTTATTGATTCTTATTTGAACGACACGCTTGCAACCATCGCTGGTTTGTGAAAAAATTGTCTGTCTCCAAATGCTGTCCCCTCCACGGAGAATGTCTTGCTCCATAAAGGAAACTGGAACAGTTTTGTATTAGGGGCGAGTTGGTAGGATGTTTTGTTTATGTATTTATCGTGGGAGAAATATAGAAATATAGAAATATGGAAAAGAAATTATAAAATAGTAATTAAAATGTTAATATAAAATATTAACATTATAAAATATAAGTGTTTTTCATTGATTTTCATTAGAATATTATTAAAAAAGAGAAAAGTTTGACTTGAAAGTAAATTACGAACGTTTGGAAGTCTCGCGTTAATACTCTCTACCGTATGAAGTATTATTTTGTAATGTGTGTGGAAAATAATTTTTTTTCTTGTTCCATAAACTAATCGAAATCGATCAAATAAAAGGACGTTAGTTTATTACGAAAGTAATGCTGCAGGCTCACATTTCTGTGTTAACAGAAAAAAAATATATGATTTACAAGAATATACTTAGCATAAAAACATACACAAAAATGCATATTGCATTCAAGTAAATATTACTTGTGTGTTTCAAGTATTTCATGAGTTCATATATTCGCAAATCTATCATAAGAGTTCATCAAAAGCTTTAAATTTATTGAAGATGCATTCTGAATCCTAGTAAGCTTAGCAATCAAGAATATTAAATAAAAACAAAAATCCGGTTTGCTTACCACATAGAATCGAACTAACTGTTTTTTCAATGAAGGTTTATATTATTCTCGTAATATAAAATAAGTTATTTTTTTGAACATATATCAACATATACACACATGATAATAAGTTTTTCTAAACCTTGTGATTAGTATATTTGACTAAATTAGATTAGATTATTAGACTATTATCAAAGAAATATTCTTTGTTGAAGATAACCATAACTTAAAAGGGGGAAAGAGTAAACTGAGTAATCGCTTTTCTTAGCAGTAATAATTTTTCTGTGTGTAGAGGAAAGTTGTTTTTACCAATTTTGTACAAACCACAACAATTTTTAGTTAGAGAATATCATATCTTTATCCTTTACGTCAAAAGCGCGTTCTACATTAACGTGTCAGATAATGTTGCATCAAGAGAACGCCGAAATTCGCTTATTGTTCCAAATTGCAAAGCGTTAATTATCTCGAATCACACACGATAGGGCCTCGAATCCATAGTTGTATTCTCGGGGGTCGAACAAAAGCCGCCTTCTTCCTCTCCCATTTACGACTCGGCCGGCGTCGCTGGAAATATAGATGTTAATATTTGTCTCCTGATTCTCACTTAAGCAGGTGTCAGGCATAAACGCGTCATTGTTGGTTTTAAAATCGCCCACGCGCTCCAAATCTCCGATCTCTGGATCGTCCGTGCCGTTGCATATGTTCCTCGGCTCGGCATAATTTTACGTAATGGCCTGCCAGCGCGTGCGAATACCCGTGTTATGTGTGCAACATTATCTATAGCACACACACATATACATCGTTGTGATAAACGTGGTTACAGTAAGGATGACTTCGCAAAATAACGTTTCTCAAAAAACAAAGTAACACAAATCAATTTACTGCGCGGTCTAAGGTTTTCTGTGAATCCATTTCATTGAATCCATTAATATATATTTCAAATAATTGGCGTAAGTTTTTTTAATTAGTTTTTTTTATCAGTTTTTTGTATCTACCACATGATAAATAGAATTTTCTGAAAGTTTCATCTTCATATCCTAACGAAAATAAAAAAGTTCCTTGCGAAAATAATATTCTGTGTATGTCTGATAATGTTCTCAACACACTCTTTTTTAAAAAGTGTAATTTTCTTCTCGTCTCTTCTCGGTAAAGTGTAACGAATGTAACGAGAGTATTATTAAACTTGACGAGGGTACCTTTTTCTCACTATGACATATATTTAACCATATCTATTTATTTTTTTTTTGTGGATATCTTCCGGAAAAGGATACGCCTCAAGGATATGGAACTTTTTTAGTATGGAAAGCACAACTTTTAGAGAATTCTTGCATCTAAACCAATTTTACTGGGTGATCATACTCTTTGAGATACTTTCAGCAAATTAGTCAGAACCTATCTTGACTCATGTCCCAAAAAAGGGAAACAGGCCATAAAAAGTCTTACAATTGTACGAAATAAGTATGTCGGCCTTGAGGATTTCTAAAAGCGAGCGTTGCTTTTCTTTTTCGTCCATTTCGAGCAGACGGAAATATGCTTCGTTGGACAAAATTTATGCAACATGCGTGCACACTGGGCCAACATCCTGTTTTTTTATTTCGATGGTCCTTTGTTCTTTTTCTTGCGGAGACGAAAGATTAAAGCGTGGTTTGGACGGGATTTTTCGGCCATGGGAGTTATGGCGAGGGCGCATATTCACGCGGAATCAAGTATGTGTCTGTTATATTGTACATAAAAAAATATACTGAATAACACGCAAGCAGCAGGAATCATTTTTAAGTCCAATTAACGTGAGAGGGAAACATCAGCAGATGTTTCCAGTGGGCCATTGGGATAAGTCGAAGGAGGATGTACAGAGTTCAGGGTGCCAAACAGCTTAATTCGTTAACTCCTACGTACTTTAAATGTCAACCCTACCACGTGGCTGATAGCCAATGGGAACGCTCTCACTTATTTAACCCACCTCGTAATGCAGGCTCACCCCGTTCTTATAATCCTTTGTTGTAACCCTTTGCTATACCTGCCCAGGGTAAACATCCCTCGCTTCTGGATTGGTGAAAGGCTCGAGGAGGGCTGTCGCAGCTTCAACCCTTGCCAAGCGAATCAATGTCGGTTGCGTATTGTGCGTTCGATGCTGTTGAGCTACGAATTATCGTTTAATTTTAATAATATAATTATGAACTCACTGACAAACGAAATCATGAGTTATACAGAATATTTAATAGTACATATAGAACTCTCGTGTACGTGTAGATGAGGTCAAACTGAACAAAAAGTTCCTTTACCATTTTGCGAACAAGCAAGTAAAGTTTACAGTTATTAATTAAAGAAAATTGATGAACGATTGTGTGTGATTATTCGCCAATTTGCTTTAACCCTCCGTTGCTCCCGTTTGAGGGGAACGCTTAGTCCAAATTTTGTCTTCATATTATGCAAATGTGGCATAAAAGTTGAGTCTGTAACTCTCTGACTTTTCACTTAATAATCTTAAAAATTATAATTGTATGATGATTTCCTCAATTTTGTTAGTATAACTCTTCCTGATAGTCTCTGAAAGTGTTAACGCGCGTTAGATTTGATCGTTGCGCTCACGGCGAGAACAAAGGTCATACAGTCAACGTAACTCGCGTTATTGCCAAGCTTAAGCTTTACTCTGGTCGATAAATTGATAAATATTTTAATGCATTTCCTCGTTCATACAAGAGTGCATTGATGTAATGATAAACGAATTTTCATTTAAATTTAATTTAACCAAAAGTTACGCACATAAAGTTTATAAATTACATATAAATTATGTGTAGAATTAAATATAAATATAAATATCGATTATATATAAATTTATTAATTACATATAAAAGTTAAATTAAATTGTATTAGCAACAAATGTATATATGATAGTGTATCAATTGTATTGATAGCAACACATGTCAACATCGCACTAACATAATGATACAGGCACGACGCTTACACACGAGCACTAACGTTCGTCGAGCCGGACGAGAATAATAGAGAGTTAATTAATAACTCAAAAATCTATATAGAATTATTTGTAAAACAGTACAGGAATTTTTTATTTAGTTTGATATATCCAATATCGATATACCTACGATATACCAACGTTCTACATGTTATCATCAGACACCTTGCATAAACAAGGTTCTTAGGTACAACCAAAGAAAGAGAGAGAAAGGATCAATGAGAGATGATTGCGGTTATTGCGAATATTAGAGCATTTTGCAAATTTGCTGAATCAATTAGTGCTTTTAAATGGATATATCTTTTTATGTCAACAAATAACGGAGGAATCGTGAATATGTGATTTTTTGCTCCTAACATCGTCAAACGAAGACAGCCTACGCGAATACCCAGGAGCCTTGATTAATTATAGTCTATCTTAATTCTTTAATAATGTATTTTTCTTATCTTTGATGCGTATGTTATTACATGCGTATGTCAAACATTTTTATTCTCTTATAGTTCGCACCAATAACCGCGATTGGTTCTTATTGGCCTTCTCTCTCTTTCTCCGGAAATCAGCAATATCCAATGGATTGCAAAATGACATATTTACACAATGAAATTGAGAACTCACTAAAGCATCGAAATTACTACCGTTGTACTTGCGCCTTAATAATATAATTAATAACAACTTAATTAAGAACACTAAATAGTAATAAATAATACTAATACTGATAATAATTAGCAATAATATAAGTTAATAATTTTGGTATTAATAATTTATATTATAATTAATGAATTATTATAATTAATTGTAAATTGATTAAATAATTGTTGGGCAAGAGAGCTCATTAGTAAGACAATATTGGTAATTTAGTAAGTTCTCAACTTCATTATGTCAAAACCGTTTTGCGATCTACCGTCCAAGCGACAATCGCGTCCGCAGTAAACTCATTCGCGTCTAAAGAGCGCGATAATACGCGCGGAGGTGGCGAAATGTCTCTCTTCTGTGTAATTTTACGAGCGACTACCGCCTCTCGTCTTTCCGGGAGATATTAACGCTTGCCAGACGAAAAGCTACGCTGTAACTGCCTAAACTCGCGGCGTCCGCGGGTAAATGGTGCTTCACAAGTTTTTGGTATCGCGTTTACCAAGTTTCAAGCGGGGACGCATGATTAATGATGTCTAGATAATCGCGACTGAGCCACTGGATCCAAGAAGGCCTTTAAAATAATCCCCATAAAATTACGCCCTAATGCCGCGACCATTAATCCTGCGTCTTATCTTCCGTAGGGCGTAGACGCCTAGGAAACTCAACCGAGCGTCAAGTCCGCGCAAGTGCGAAAGCAGAATAGAGATTAGCGATTTAATCCGCGGAGAATCTGCGACGATCTGCCCCCGCGTGCCTCGGAATAAATTAATCAACTTTTCTCCGATCATTCTCAATGATCTGTGCACGTCTCACGACCAACGTCGATTAAACTTCAATCTTAACTTGAGTTCAAACTCTATTTGGACAAAGACTTGAACTCAGGTTAAGGTTCAGACATTAGACACGCAGAATGCGTTCTTTTGTTCAATTTCAGCATAAATGTCCTAAATTTTGCCTTGCCAAGAATAATTTTGCTTTGCGAAAAATAACATGAATCAATAAAACAAAAAAATTGTAACCTTGATCTAAACAGTCAATTTAGTCAGTTGATTTTGTAATGTTGATCACAAATATAATAATTAAAATCTAAGCTCTAATTTCCACAATATAGTAAGTAACAACGTAATTCGTAATCCTTTCACTTTATATGTGCTACTTACATTTCGGGAACTGAAATATATTGTTAAAACACTTGCTATATTGGTAGCAAAATTTACTTTATAAGACAGTCTATTTCTGAATTATAGAAAACATTATAAAATTGAGATGAATTTATATGAAAAGAAATTTAACATTCTCTCCGTGCAGAAATCTTTTTTCGCGAACTTTTTATATATTTTTATACTTCTAAATTTAGTTGTAAAGTTACAGAAATGTTATTTAAAATTTTCCTGAGAACAGCAATTACACAGGTTCGATACGTACTAGCAGAACTTTTACATCAAGCAAATAATTTATGTCAACTGAGAGCCTGAGATATCAATTTTGAAAATTTTACTGCTTTTGTTACATATTGAGCAATGCTCCAATTTACTTTTGCACATATTTTCATTGTGTAAAAGTATTTGTAATTCTCTGCCACCAATATATGACATAAATGACACGATCAGTATTTTATCAATAAGGTTTTCAAATATGGTGTCATCTTGAAAACCGCTGAATAATGTAATATTTCAAAGAGATTTTCCTGGCAACATGAAATATGAGAATAAAAAATTGTGTTTAGAATAAAAATAAACTATATATTCTGTCGATTTATATTTTCATACATTACACCATTAATTTGCAAAAATTGAAATATAGCCCATTTATTATATATTTCCTGAATCAGAGTTAAATAATTTCTTTCTCATCGGCAATTTCTATCTCAACACATAAAGAAAACAAATCGAAATTTAAGAGGGTTATAAATTATAATGCGAAACTTGTTGACCAATGTAGCCGACGATGACGTGGTCGTATCGGGGCAAGCGAGTTCTCCCTTGCGATTCACCGTAATCTTGGAAATACCGCGTAAAGAATCGAAGAAGTGCCGTGAATTTCTTCAAATTCCCTCGACTTCCGCTGATTGTATGGCAATCGAGTTCTGCAAATCTGAGAAGCGCGCGATGGTGGTGGTGGCGGCGGCGGCAGCGCGGAAAAGTTCAGCAGCTTTTAAATACCACTTCGGTGTGTTCCCGATGCAATCGATTTCGCGCTACCTCGAAGGTTGGGGTTGAATCTCCAGACTCGTCCCGAAGTTTTTCCTCCCTTTACCCTCCGTGCGCATTTAAGCCGGCGGCGCTGCCGGAATTAATTATTTAGGGGACAGAAATGGCACCCCTGTCCACCCCCTCGATTCTTTCCGCCCTTCCTGCCCGCTCGCGTTTCCCAGCTCTCCGGATCGAGCCTAACCCGAGGGCGAAGATATAATTATGGGCGGTGGGAGGGCTTCAAGTATTCATGTTTTCATTACGACGCGGGTCTTCGTTGCGCGAAAGGGAAAGGGATTCTTCTCTTAAAAATATACGCTCCTCCGTCATCTCGCGGCTATTCTTTTCCCGCTTAGGCTTTTCGTTATTGCCTGATCGATGTGTGCGATGCACACATAGTTCTCCTAGTAAACCGATCTCTCGAAGATCAGTCGAGAGACTTTTCGCACCTCGGAAGTGCTTTTTCATTTATCACGATATTTTGTACAATCGAGACTGACGTCGTTTGTCCTCACAGACGGAAGAAAGGCAGTCTTTATTTTGAACGTGCCTGAAGTCAAAGATTGATTTGCGCGTGACGGGGTCCACGGAAGTGGACTGCTTTTCGGAGGGCAATTTTTCTCGCCGCGGACGGATGCTCCTTGGCGCCCAGGATGACGCTCACGAGGTGGACGCGGAGATTCCTCCACGTTCCTCCTCGCTGTTTTTGCCCGGTCCGTTATCTATTCTTTGTTCCAGCGTTCTCGCACTCTTTGTCCGGATTCTCCCTTTCGTAACTTCCTCTATCCCCCGGCATTGTCTTCTTAAGAAAGAACTTCTTCGCAAAATGTCGCAGTCCCCCGAATTAATCGACGGCGTTTTCCTCGGCTGAGAGAAAGCCGCGAGAGGGAGATCGGCCATTAAAAATTCCTGAATCAGTAGCCCCTTACTCCTGATTAACGGCCAATCCACCCCGGGTGATCCTTCATCGAGAATCTTCGCTAAGAATGCGGGGGGGAGGGAAGTGTCGACAATTTATAACCATTTCGTAATAAGCGCGTATATTATATCTGGACGAAAAAAGCAACTTTTCGCGGATAGATGTGCGTAAATTCAACAGCACCTTTGCTAACGATTGCGTAAAGATTGTGTCTCTTCTGAGTCTCTTCGTGTTACACTTATATTTGTCATATAAACTGACAAAATAGAATTATAAGAGAAATATGAAAAAAGTCAAATAGACTGTCATGATTATCGAAATAAGACAATCAATGATGGAAACTTTATAATTCTTTTAATTCTTCTACTTTTTGTAATTCTTTTAATTTATGAAGTAAATATACTGTTATATATTGAATTAATTATTAAATTTACATCATTTTCTAAATGTTTTGTTGTATTGATGCAGCAACAAATTTACTAAAGATTGCACTCAGATTTTCATATTACATTCATATTACATTCATATTACATTTCCCTAACAGCACAGATGTCCAGATAACATCCCAAGTACATCCTGAGGAAGTCCTGAGGACATTTCTTCATCCTCAGGACGTTCTTAGGATGTCCTCAGGAGATCTTATGTTGTCTGGGTTAACATGACATTCTGGCAAATTTTGATCTTTTTTTCTGTTTCGTCATTCTATGTGATAAATATGATTACAATCTGATTATTGTCTGATAATAGATTTAGTGTTACCAAATTTCGTTATTTAATATACTTAATATACTTAAAGTTACTATATAGTTTGTGTAATTAGTCTATCGGGGAAATGATCAAAATTGAGTCAAAATAATGTCATGAAAAATATAATATGAAAATATCTGTAAAGTTTAATAAATTTTTAGTAAATTTGTTGCTACGTCAATGTGACTAAAAATTTACATCACTGTGTAATGTAAATTTCATGATAATGTAGTATATTTCAATTGCTTCAAATGCAAAAATAATTTTACGCGAAGAGTTTTATAGTAAAATTACTATAAAATTTTCTAATCGTGATATAGATCGATATTCTGTGCAGTAATTGATTATTCTTTCATTTCATATATACTACTAAAAAAAATTACCATATTTTTGGCGAAATTTGTTGTGTTCCTCGACAAGATAGATCTTATTGACAATTTATCCCTACATTATTAGAAACATAGTAGAATTGAAAAAATTGATATAAAAAGAAATATATAATATCCTCTTCGTTTAGAGCTTCTGTCTCATGTCTCACGATCATCTCACGTTGTGATAATGACGAAAGGCTATCTGGATACCTCGTCACAGATAGAGATTCTGTATCTGTCTCGTTTGACATGGCGCTCTTAAAAGGTTATCTCCTGGGAAAGCTTGAACTGTTAACACTCACGAAAGGTAGCTACACCTGGGAATAGCTGGAAGATCCACAAGAGATGCTGGGTGAAATCTGAGAAACACAGAGAAATAAAGATATCTCGTCGATTTTGTGCCATTTTCGGACGCACTTCCACACTTTAGGCTCTGTAGCTCGCCTCTTTAGGCTATTTTTCTGTCTCTTCGTCTCTTCGTTGTCGCCGTCGTCGTTGTCGTCGACTTAACCATTTTTCGTTGCGACCGCTATTAATTACGTCAGAGCATCTTATCGATGGTCGTCAGCAAGTTTCGCGGCAGGTTTTAATGGAAAAGTTCCTCCCGATAGTACGCGAAGGCAGTGCGAACAAAAATGCAACGATGCAAAATAAGTAGCTCCTTAAAGCGCCCGGTCCTTGTTAGCTTTATATCATTTCGAGAGGTTAATTGAAAAACTTGCTGATTCAGAGCGTGGTGGGCCACATCACACGAAATGCGCGCTCCTGTCTAATGACAACGCGCGTATACATTATTCCTTCCCTCTTGAAAGCTTCGGCGAAGCTTTGCCGACATTAAGCGTCTTTAATTATACACGCTTCCGAGTATTTATAGGCGCATCGATTCCAGTTGCTCATGTATGCTAATCGGCCGTTTTCATCACTGCCGCCGCTTGCGAGACTTCTGAACGCAGCCGGCTGTTGAATATCGAAAATTCTCTCTGGTTCTCGTGAGGCAGTGAGAAATTTTTTCGAGGCGAACTTCAGCCACGCAAGTTGCCGAGCGCGGGGCGCATTATTTCTGCGAAGTCTCATGTTCTGCGAGCCGGGCCGAGGACGCGTTACGAGGGAGCTGATGGTGGACGGAGAAAGTTACATGGATACTGTAACTATCGATCGAATAGTCGGTGTGGACATAAGCGAGGGGTAGCTTATTGGTCAGTTGTGCAGCGCACAACCCCAACATGACAACCAACGAGGGGGTTGGCCGGAGCGATGGGGCGATCATAGAAGGGGGCTGTAACCCCATGCCAGCCTTGAGGGACGTCCCGAGGAGCAGATAGACGAAGCTTACCTCATTTTGCGAAATTATGGCTTCTGCTAGTTCGAAGGTTTCCTCTTGTTGTTCGATCGCGAGCTAGCAGTATATCGTATTACTTCTTGATGAGATTGCCATCTTTCGCGAAATCGCTCCTAGGCGCGACGCGGGCGAGATGTCATGCAGTCTCGAGTTTTACGCTAGAAAAATGTTACTTGGAATTATCAGGCGCGTCGTCTAGAGTGCATTTTATTTCTGTCGAAGGATTTCGTTCGTTTCATCTAAATTTGGCCTTTCTTTGAGGCCAGGATCAATGTCACCCCTGTATGTGTATCATCTTCGATTTTAGCACGTTCGCTATATGTATGTGACGGGACGACTTCTCATGAGAGATCGTCGTCACACATATGTAAAAGCAAAATAATTTTTTACGAAGTGTATTTAATAAATTCTTTTGAAGTGTGTATAGATCAAAGTAGAGGAGAAGGCCAAATAAGAGTCGTCGTGGATAATGAGACGAAATTTAAACTTTATTTCGGGAGGATAACTTTTTTATGTCCATCAAACTATGTTTACATAATTATGTAAACTATGTTTACGTAATTATGTAAGGAAATAGGGAAAGTCTTCCAAAACGTGTTAAAAAAAAGTAAGCGAATTTTACAAAATTATTCATTTATTCGTTATACAGAAGAAAAAGAATATTTGTTTCTTAAAAATATTTTTATTTCAATACATTTTATGAATCATAAAACATAAAAAAAATATATTCTTATTATTCAGTATAATTTTCATGAATTAAAGGCACAAAATATTGAATTAAGAATACGAAAAATTAAATTAAGAATTAAGAATTTTTAAATGTTGAGAAAGAAGAGATAACATTGTTGTCGAAATAATCATATGATACCTTTCAGTCATAATCATATGAGTTATATATACATGAGTGCAGTTATTATATGAGACTGTTATAAAATATATATTTTAAAAAAATTATATATAAAATATATTAATATAAATATAAATGTATTAATATAAATTATACATAAGATTTTGTATGTAACATACATTGTTGAAGTTTAATACTTAAAAATTCTTCCGACAAAATTATGTCGCAAAGCAATGATCGTTAACTTGAATACATTCGTTTTCAAGATAGACACTAATTTTTGTTCTGTGCGTAGTCTCCAGCTGTAGCGTCGCGTCTCTTTCCGGCAATCGTATGACGCGCCGCTCGTACGTTGCGTGATAGCATAATAGCGTAGGAAAAGCATAATACAGCGCGGGAAATATCGTCGGACAATTTCATCGACTAAAGAAAATTGCCGAAGGTACCTCGCTCGCACACGCTCGCGCGGGCGCATCGGATAAATAAATAAATATAAGCGAGACGCGCGCGGGGACGCCGTCCGCCGGTATATCTTATCGCGGTGTGTGCAAAAGTTTTCGATAAAAATTTAATGCGGCAGAATATCTCCTTTCTCGACGCCGCGTCGCCGTATTCCGACACAAAGCCGACTCGGAATTCATAGAATATTTGATGGTGCGGTGCCGCGTTGACGATGGACTTGTCGACGGTCTGCAGGGCTCTTCCGTCTCTCTCTTCTTCTCTCTCTCTCTCTCTCTCTCTCTCTCTCTCTCTCTCCCTCCCTTTGCGAGAGAGAACTTCTTTGAAGTACACGCCGAAAAACTTCGGCGACCCTCGATATAAAAGTTCGCGGGGATCGTGACCGCTGGATATCTGCGGATCAAGGTATATCTCCGCGTCGCGCATTATTCCCCGCGAGGGACCACCCCGCGAAAGGGCGAAAAGATCGATAGTCGTGGGGCACCGCCGTCGTCGTCGCCGTCGTCGCCGCCGCCGCCGCCACCGCTGCCACCATCGTTGTCGTCGTCGTCGTCGCGGTGGCGGAGGCGAACTTTTGTTTCTCCGCGAAGCAGATAAAGCGCCCGGGGAATAATGGCGTGTCGCCTTCTTTCCTTCTTGTCGCAGGACCTCTCGCCCTTTTGTTCGCCCTTCGGAGAGCGGAGAGGAAGAGTTAATCTCCCCAGTGGTCTATCGCCAGGCTTGTTTCTTGGAAAACTTTTTCCTTTTTCCTTGCTCCTAGAATACGTTACCGCAACGAGCGGATATTCTTCTTGGGGCTAGATAATATTTCTCAAGAAGAAAACGAAGAAAACCCATTTGCACTCGTGTCGTCGATAGTCGTATCTTCCGGTAAAAATAGCGCGGCGACGGTAAACCACCGGGTCACTGTTATATTGCCGATCAGTGTGATCATGTCGGTCGGTTGTGTTTCAGTAGCTCAAATTAGAAAAGCTGCGTAACGTAGATAATAGTACGTAGACAGTTTCCAATGACTTTAGCCCCGTTCGCGGCTAAAATTATTCTCTCAATGATAAATCGAGTGCTCGATTCGAGGATACTCGAACGTCACAGTGCGTCGCTGCGCGGCGAAAGGAGAACGAGAGCGGGATCGCGGGCGTATCATTTTCAACAATAAAACATAATTGGAGAGGGTTAACGCATTACCCTCCAACGAGGGATAACACGAAACCCGCCCGTGACGAACTCACAAACGACGACGCGGCGTGGACCTGATGATCTCGTGGGGTTCCCCACGGCGCGATGGCCGGATTTCGTGGCTTTTTCGGAAAATAATTACGCGTCTACAGGATGAATCTGCAATTTGCTTCTCAAACAAAGGGTGGCAGGGGCGCGAAGCACGGCAACCCACTGGGAAGTGCTCGACGATTCCTTGCCGTCTATTGCCATGCCGGATTATACTTGCAGCATCATGCTATCCCGAAATCCTCGAGATCTTCGAGAGGAGGAATCCGAGGATTCACGCGCCGCGGTGGTGTTAGCTAATTTTACGCCGGTGTTTTCTTCGTGATTCGAGGAACTCTCACTTTCTCTCTCTTTTTCTTTATTTCTCTCCCTCTCTCTCGTTCTCTTTCTCTTTCTCTCGGAAAGATTAATCAGCCCTCGGTCGGCGGCACGTTGGCTTCGAGCAACCTCGTTAAATCGTTCGTGCGTGCGAAGAACGCGCTGGAAAAGATTAATTGGGTCCAAGTTTGTTGCTTCGTTATAGCTACAACGTTGACTTGAACACTACGTCGCGTCGATTACTATCGTGCCAATCTCCTTTAATTCTCAATCAATATAATTTGTTCGTTCTCTTGTTCTCTCAAATTTCTTGGAGCGAATTCTCACTCTGAACCAGTGAAAATTCACTCCAAGCGATAGTGAAAATACTGTCATTCCGAATGGAGTGACATTTCGTTTTTCACAAGAGCGAATGTTCCAATTCCACCATAAAGTGAATTCTTGTTCTATAAGAGTGAATTTTGCTTGATTGTGTGGGGTAAAATATGTTTTTAACGTGTAAAATAAATACTTCTTTTCATTATATTGTCCCTTAAGACGTTGAGCATGATTTTGTCTGAAATCTTCTCGACATAAATTGCCATTTAATCTATTTTATTAATATTATAATTTTGAAAATAAAACTTTAGAACTTCCGATTTCGAACCATATTTCGTCATTTCGTTCTGATTGATAAGTATGTTTTATATTATCTATATGTATATAGTTCTCTGAACTTTACTTATATTTTGTAATAGAAATATAATATTATATTTAGTAGATTAGTTAAGTCTTTTAAATGTTATTAATAATATTTAAGAGAGAGTAGCAATGAAATAGTATTTTTTAAGTATTTTTATTTAAATGTGTTATTATTTATTTTAATATGTTTCCTAAAATTTAATAAATCATACTGAAAAAAGTGACACAACGGCGACATGACAGTTACAATAAGGTTTGATCATCTTCTTTTTTGCAACATATACTGGTATCACAATAGATAGAGTAAAGAATTCACTTTACGATATAGAGTGAAGGAATTCGCTCCAAAGTGAGAAATCACTCTAATTCCAATGCTCCAACTCGACTATCACTATATTTTTCGATATGAAATTTTACTCCAAGAAATTTGAAGAGCATTGTACTCTAATCAAGTGAAATCTTGACTCGTTCTATGCTGTTAATAATTTAACGTCTGGAAGATGTAAAACAATTATAAGCTCGTCGTCGCCCCCTCTCTTCCTCTCTGTCTCTCTCTCTCTCTCTCTCTCTCTCTCTCTCTCTCTCTCTCTCTGTGACACCGGTAAATCGATTACACCCTTACTTTGTGAAGAAGAACGGGAGGGAATGTTAATCAAGTGAGAGCCTTCCCTCGTTCTCTAATTAAATAAAATCTGATAAAAACGTGTTGTGTCTCCACCCATGAAACGAGCTTTAAGTGGCAGACCAAATCGAACCTATACGGCTTCTTAAAGGTAGGTTTATTTCACCGGAGGAATTTGATTTTTTCATGTTGACTCTCGGCATTACTTTATGAACTGTTTACGTCTCCAGCTATCTCGCTGATAGACATCGTCGCATTCCGTCACGCTCTTTTAACTACGTCGTAAAGCATCGCCGTAAATTCTAGGGAGCAGACCCTAAATGACCTTTGCTAATTATGGCAAATGTCAACCGCACGCAAAGTAAAACGCTGTAAAACTGCTACAATCAGATTCGCTAGGATTAGAAAAAAATTTACGTGAATTTAATTTAAATAGATGTTGCGTTGAAAGTTGTTATATACGCATGTATATAGTAGTCACCTTATGACATGTAATGCTCAATTATTACATCCTCATATAGTTTCCTCAACCGAAGGGATATTATTGTCTACCTGCTGTGGCGTGCAGAATGAATTTTATGTTTGAAAGATCCTTAGGGTTTGTTTGCGCCATACAGCTTATCCGTATCGCGCGTGATCATTCACCAATCTTCTTCAATTAATATTTCGACTATTATTGCGAATATCACAAAACGGTACGGGATTTTTATATTCACCTCTATCCGTCCTATAAAATAGTGAAGGAAAGTCTAGGAAATTTCTTTTAATAATGTCAATAAAAGTGATATTATATTATATTTTTATATTATATTATTATATTAAAGTGACATTATATATTACATTTTATTATATTATTACAGAAATTATTTAGATCCTTTTCAAAACACTACACGGAGAGAATATTGTAGTAAAAATTATAATGCAGCTGCAGTATTCCGAGGAATAGACTGTCACTATTACAAAGATTATAATAAAATATAGTAAAAATGACCATAAATGTAACAACAGTTATATATCATGTGTACCATCTAAATAGATAGATATATTTAAATTTGACGGCAACTTTATCTATTTATAAAAGTTTGCTAACTTGTAAACCACTCGATTTGTTGCGTCTCTTATGAGTGGTCCGTAGTGCAAACTTCATTGCACGATATTCTAACGAACGGTTTCTCCGCAAGCCAAATTTGTTGATGACTTGTAATTTTATCCTTCTCGGCGCCAATCGATTAGATCGTTGCCTAATGTCGCGTTTTTAACTAGCACTCTGATTGAAGTTTGCGATTAGAAAAACGTCCTTCTGAAAAATCGTCGTTTCTCCCTCCCTCCATCCCCTTCTTCCCGTCCATCTCCCTCATCCTTCGCTCCACTTATAAGATTTAACGGTGACCCTTACTCACCGCTCGGGGAGGCAAAAGAAAGCGACCTCTCATTATCGATACCGACTAATTCCCCTGTCCATCTTGAACGAACGACCCCGATCGGCTCGCTCTTTCATCCCTTTTCGTGCGGACCCCGGTTAAACGCCACCTACTTCCGGCCGGCGCCGATAGTCACTCCTATCATCGAGCGCACCGATAATTACCGCCTTCGGTAACGCACTATTTTCGTTCTTTCTCATCCCTTCTCTCTCAACTCTCTCTTCCCGGCGTTCTCGGGAAGTCGCGTGGTCGGAGGTCCCATTTTCCCGCGGCGACCGCCCGCGACGAAATCAGGACCATTGTTCGGCGACGAGAATGTGCGATTTCCGTTATAATTCAAACCGTACCTTCCAACGTCTCAAACTGATAGTCACTCGTCGCGCGTGGACAGGCACGCTCTCGGCGTCGGATTCACTTATTAGCGCTTTCCTTTTGCGCTAATGAGCGGGCGGAAACACGTCGGCGAGGAACACTCGATGCAGGTGCATCTCCGGGTCGAGCACCGAGAGAGACACGTTTTCGCACCGTGACGATAACGAGGGGAAAAAGGAAAGGCTGAAAGGACCGCGCGCGGCAAAAGGGATGAAAAGGGTTTACCCGAGCGGGCCCCAACCTGTTATTCGGTTGCCACCGCAATTTTTCCCCCTTTCGGTCGGAAAACGTTTAGGGCCATAATGCCACCAGCCGACGAAAGGGTTGGTGACGCGCTCAATTGTGATCGCCGCCGTACAAGGTGGCAGTGTGTCTACGTTCTACCTGCGACTATTACGACCGTGCGGGGACTCGCTCTCGGCGAGAGCGGCGAGAGGGGAAAAGGGTTGCGACCGCTCGCTCTGAGCCCGGCCCCGGACCGCTTTGGGGCCTCACCCTTTTTAACCCGCTCTAACTGTTCGGTCCCTGCGCATCGGTAACCGCGTAACCGTGCGCCGTAACAGGTGCCACGTTCGTGTGCAAACGACACACGTTCATCCACGAGAGGGTTACACGCCGGAGGGATGCGCGTCGGCGGGATCACGACCCTTCCTCGCAGGTGAGCCCGTTTGCTCGTGGGAGTTTTCCGGCCCTCCACGAAGCGAACAAATGTCGGCCGCCGCGGACGGCGTGTCGCCACTCCGCAATTAGTCCGCGGACGAGTTCTATAATTTCGCGCCGTTTAACGAGATCCCGCTGGCTGGCGGCCGAGGTGGGC
This sequence comes from Odontomachus brunneus, assembly GCF_010583005.1. Classification (NCBI taxonomy): domain Eukaryota; kingdom Metazoa; phylum Arthropoda; class Insecta; order Hymenoptera; family Formicidae; genus Odontomachus; species Odontomachus brunneus. The sequence goes on from NW_022639531.1 coordinate 626,251, forward strand.
GTTTTCCGGCCCGTCGCGTTCTCAATAAGGTGGGTTAAATGAATCATTTGCTCTCTCTTATAATCCCGCGTGCAGTTTGCGCGGCGCTCGTTCGTTCGTTCGCCTGGCGAGTTCTCGTTTGCTATTCATTAAAGTGTAATCTAGTTTCTTGCCAGCGACAGAAATAATTAATGGCGATTCACAGACACGACTGATGCCAGGCGACATACGCCTCGTTTTCTATACGTCTCAACGATTATTGTTGGTTGACAGAACTTATATACTTTCTCTAAATTTCTTGGAGTGAAACTTCACTTGAGAATGGCTATCGAGTTACTCGAATTTTAATAATTTTTTATTTCTATAGAATGAATTTCCTGCTTCGAATTTAATTCCTTGCAAAGGATATTCAAATTTATAATGTTGGATTTTAAATGACGAATAAAACTAAATAAAGCAACTAAAGCAAATGAACACATTTTCCCATATATTATACATTCTTTCAAAACTCTGTCATTTCAACTGCCATGATAGAAATAAGTTAGCCAATTGTTAATAGTCAAGGTTATGTGTCGTAGATTTCAAAATTACATCAACGTGGTTTGTTTATATATTGTCTACGTAATGTATATGCACGATGTCTTTTCTGATAGACAAAGTAAACTCGGTAGAATATTGTAAATTACATTCAGATATACAGAAAAGTGTAATTAAATAATGAGACATTTACAGAGAGGATATCATTTTTTGGATATCATTTGTAAATGTAATGTTTAAGAAAGATAACAAATTGCATGACATTTTCATTTTATCATATGACAACTTGGTTAATCTTGAAGAAGAATGTCACCAGAGAATTCTGCGAGCGCTAGCTCGCTTTGGGAGAGAGAAACAACGTTCATAAATTGATATCAATATTCTAAAGGTTAAATAAAAATATCTATCCTCCTTAATAAATGCTTTAGTAAGTCATACGCCCTTCAAATAACATCAATAGGTTACGTATTGCCCACATAGATGACATCTCATATACCTTTTACGTAGACGTAGAGCATCATATTTTACTCGTAAACGCCCAAACCTCTGATTCCAGTGCTAATAATTCATGAAATCCCCATTGATGCAACGTAAAATTTAAATCGAATAAAGTCGTACGCGTGCCTCGGCGCGATGATAGCTCGCGAAACTGCGCGCATCTGTTCCTCCCCATCGTGAACCTGTCGTCGAGCGTACTCGTCGCCGTCGATGACTTTTATGGCGCGCGGGTCGGCGCCACTCAATAAAGCATCCGTTTTCACCGAGCGGAAGGATATATCGCTTTCCAATTACTCTACAGGCCGCAGCACTGCGCGCGAGAGCAGAGAGAGAGAGAAAAAAAACGGTAGAAAAGAGCAGGGACCGTTCGTTTTCGTTCGCAACCCTATCGAGCCTCCCTTGCACAATGGCGTGTGCGGTGCACACGGTTTACGCGTCCACCGCAAGCGCGCGTGCATCCAACGGCGATACGCAGGTATCGAAAGAGGAGAGGGTTGCGCCGGCGACGTTGACGTTGGGGTAGGCCCCGGGGCCTTAATCCATTACCCGATATATTAATTCGTCTCTCCCGGGTGTTCCAGGTAGCGCGGCTTCTTTTTCTCGTAAAAAAGAACTACGACCAGAAACGCGCCGCGCACGCGTCCAGGTAGTTTCGAAAGGGGTCCGGCACGGGTCTCATAAAAAAACTGCGTCGGTCGGATAGAAGAGAGTGACTTAGAGAGAGAGAGAGACGCCGATGCAGAACCAGCCGCCACATGGGCGGTCGTAAAGTACCTGCCATAGGAACCATGTTTTCAGCGATCTTGGTCCGGTGAAATAAAGAAGTATAGATTGGAATCGCGCGCCAGCGATTTAAGAAAGAATTCTTATTGAATTGTTAATTTTTTTCTTATTTTAGATATCGCCAGATGGATTATCTTATCACAACATGAGACAGTCGATAACGGAAATTCCACAAATTTTTAATTACATTTTAATTAAATTTTAAATTACATTCATGAGTCAAGTGTACCGCATTGAATTAACTGTAAAATTTATATCATGTAAAAAAATTATATAAATTTTTTTGTTATATTGAGGCAGCAACAAATTTACTGAAGATTACACTCAGATTACAATTTGATTATGACATATTGTTTTCAGCAACTTTTGTTAATTCTAGTAGATAATATTATTTAATATTTCTTTCGTATATTTTCGTAGTTTGTCATTCTGTGTGATAAGTATGAATTTTACATGAATCATTCATAAGGCGACATTACTGTACAATAAAGTCGACTAATAAACAATAAAGTACAATAAAGTTGCTGCCAAATTTACGTACATCTGTTTATCTACTCTGATAAACTTGTATGATTATTATGACGCGAGACAATCGATGACGGAAACCCTATAACTTTTTTTATTATATCCATGAGGCAAATATACTGTATTGAATTAATTATAAAATATACACAATAATGTAAATTTTTTGTTACATTGATGCAGCAACTAATTTATTAAAAGTAGGTTTAGTTAGTTAAAAAATTTTTTAGTTTAATTAGAAAGTAGTTTTAGTTTAACTAGAAAAATTTTCATATTACATTTTGCATGATATATTGTTTCAAACAAACTTTGTTTAATTCTTCTATTATTTCTTCCTATTTATCTATCTATTTCGTTATTCTTTCGTTATTCTTTCGTATCTTTCTATTTCGTTATTCTATGCGATGAATATGAATGCCACATAAATCATTAAAAAAGAGACGAAATTTTACAAATCGACTAGTATAAAGTTATTGACAAATTTATGAATGTACACTTGTCTAGCTTCTTAGTAGTATCTTGATCGTTGATAATCAAGCTGAGATTCACCGGTTAATAGTGAAATGTAGGTGGAGTAAATTAAAGGATAAAAAGGATTTCTACAAAATTTCTATGCCTAATGCGCGCGTGTGCGCTCGGAGCGACCCTTAGAACGGAAAACTCGTTTCCGACAGGCAAAGATAAGGAAAAAAGTTCCTCAAACACCGAGACAAGAGGTATCTAGCGCGGCCGGAACTACGGCATACAGCTGCTCCGTTCCTGCGGCCTGCCCGTCGTCGCAGTCATCGCGTTTGAGAGTCACCTGTTCCTGCGTTGGTTACGAACGCGCAACGTTCACGGGATGGCATCGGATGCCATCGGGACTTTCGGACCCGCGCCTTCGCTTCGTGCGACACGAGTGCGAATCCAGAGCGGATTCTCGGCGCGAGAAAAGCGCGAGATCCAAAGAACCGGATTTACCTTCACACCCTTACGGCGCGTGGAACGGCGTTTCCTATTTACCTGTCACCTGGCGTACACCTCTGCGTGCCCAGCCCCTTTATGCCCTCCCGTTTTCTCCTCGCACCTCTCGAATTTTTTACACGTCATCTCGCGCGAGCGCCCCGTTTAACACCCGTCCAGTCGGTCAGCAGCGAGTTGCGACGGTAACGGCCGGCTGGACACCTTTTCTTCTTCAACCCCCTTTGGTCAGAAACCCGGGGCCGGGTTACGTACGTGGGATCTTTACGAGCGAATCGAGCGTCCACCCTGTCGGGGTCAAGGGGTTGGCCAGCTGGCGTCGGACGGTTGTGCAATCTGCACGGGGTCCCCTCCTTTTTCTGGATCGGACAGAGGGAGAAACGGACATAAGGAGAGACAGAGAAGGACAGAGTGACGAGAATCGCGGGGATGCAGAGGTGAGGCTGGCAGCCTCTCTGTATGCTCGGGGGTTGGCTGACAACGTCGCTGCCAACACTGCTCATTGTCCGAGCTCGATGGCCGTCTGTGGCGCGCCATTGTCGGTAATGATTTCGGAGAGGCTCATGGGACAGAATGCGTGTATGCGTACGTGCGTGTGTGTACACGTCCAAGCTGCTGGTCGCACTGCTGCCCGCAATAAACATATCTCTCGCGCCGTCTCGCGGCTGGTTCATGCGACGTGTATCGTGGCCACACGTGGCTGCCTTAATCGTGATTTATGTGGGAGTATCGCGTGCAGATAGCTGTTGACGGGATGTGCTATCAGCGCGGCGGATAAGTCCCGCTTAGGACGATCCTTATGCGATCTAGGAGTGGAAGTATAAAACAGGAAATCATGTACGTCACGACGAGTCGATTCCCACTTCGTTATTAAGATCGTTTAGATAGATAGATCTACATAAATTTTGCAGAAACTTTACTGGTTGATTCGTAAAAGTTGCAACCCTTATGAGTACTTCACATGGCACTCATATTTATCACATATAGTAGTGAAATGGAGAAATATTAATAAACGAAAGAAATATGATTATCAAAAAGATTATCAAAATTTGTTGAAAAAAATATGTAAAGAGTGCAATATAAAAATAATTGTGTAATTTTTAGTGAATTTGTTGCTACATGAATATAACAAAAAAAAAATTACATCACTATATGATGTAAATTTAATGATTAATTTAGTACAGTATATTTGTGTTATATAATATAATTAAAATAATTATTAAATTTCCATCATCAATTGTTTCTATATTAAATTTGACGGAAACTTTATTAGTTAATTTGTAAAGATCGCATTAGAGTGCTTCATATAGTACTCATATTTATCATGTAGAATGATGGACCAGAGAAATATAAAAAAAATGCGAAAAGAATTATTAAAGTTTACTTAGAATAATATGTTATGTAAAAACGTAATATGAAAACTTGCGTGTAACTCTTTATAAATTTGCCGCATTAGAACAACCATAAATTTACACTATTGTATGATGTATAAATTTAATGATTAATTTAATACAATTTATTTCTAATGTAATTAAAAGAACTGCTAAGTTTCCATCATCGATTGTTTCACGTTGCAGTAATCATGGAAGTCTATTTAAGTGCTTTATTTTAGTAGATTTTTTCATCTATCACTTGAGCTGTTTATATTTCATACTGTATTCGTTTATCGTACGTGAGTGATTTGAAAAGATAACGCAAAATTGGTCAAATCTTTATTACTCTATTTCAGGGCCTTCCTTTCTTAGTGAGATATTAACGGCACATAAGGAGCAGGCACGGATGTCTTAGTACTATTAATTACTAATATTACTTTTTTAATGTTAATATTAATATTTTATATATTTTTTTAATATTTTATAATTTAATGTTAATATTACTTTGTTAATATTAATATGATTGTGGGAGGATAAAATTCCTTATGTGCCGTTAATATTTCACTGTTAGTTAATCTATTTTAAGGAGCTTTCTATTATTTCGGTTTTTCCTTTCTTAGATTAAGTATGATAGTATACAGTGATTTTTTTTACTGAGCGCGAAAGGACACTTCGAGAATTAGGATTTTTTAAAATGCCGTTATAATGGCCGTGTCCACGGACGGTGGTCCATTATTGCAGCTGAGGGTTAGTGTCATAGATTTCCATCATCGACGCGAGATCGAGCATTCTAAACAGTCAAGGGTCTCATTAGACTGCCAGGTTCGCACCTTTCCTGCGGAGGTGGCGTTTCCGGTGAGTTATGGCGACAGTGCGTACTTCTGTCCTTCTTCATTCTTTCCTTTTTCCGAAAATTTATGACGCCGCCCACCGGCGGTTATAGATTCTCAAATGACAGGAAACAAGTTACGAGGACGACGCTGAATATTCATGTCGCGAAATAAATCGTCTCGCGTACGAGTCTCCTGCGCGCTCCTCGTCCTTACGACTAGTTAACGGAACTGAACGTCGGCTCGCAGGAAGCGGAAACAAACGTCCGTTGAATATCAAAGCAGAAGCTGCGTCGGACATTTCGCCGCGTCGAGACCTGTGCTCGTTGATAATTAATTCAAAGCCGCTTAATCGAAGGTTTCTAAATGTACCAATAACGAATTTTTATTGAAAAAGAGATCCCCTTAGAAATCGCTCCTGCACGGAGAATACTGCTATAGTTGCTACATCCATATTCTATAAAGGTTAAGGGCAAAATTTATATGACTTTAAGTTAAATAGATATGACACTAAAGGTTGTATCTATACGATTTTCAAAACCACAGTTCTTATGACACGTAATGCTCAATTTAGTACATATTTATACATATAGTTGCGTCAACCAAAAAAGTATTGCTGTCTCTCTGTTGATCTGCGCAACAAATACTATAGTTGAGAGATCTGTAATGTTTAGTTATACAATACATTATTGAAACCCGTATTAATAATCGTTACTTGAAATTCCTCTCAAATGAGATATTCAAATTTGAGTTCAGAGTTACATAAAGGTTTTTTCAATTGAATCACGATTACAAATATAATATATCATATAATTTAACAAAAAATTTTAAATCTCACTTTGAATAGAAAACTGAGTATCTCATGAGGCAAGTTTCAAGTGACAACTATTAATATGACTCTCAAATACGTATGGACAAGCAGCAAAGAAAGCTAATGTATCACTTCCAGAGTGCCACGGTTAATGCAACCATCTTATATGCATGAGTAGAAATTAACATTCATATTTTGTTATGGCAACCATATTTAGTGATATCCTCAGTATTTTCTCCGTGCGCGTGCGCGTATAATTGCAGATAGCTCGGAAACTTCTTGATAAGTTCTTTGAAAGATAACGTGAAAAGTTTTTTCAATAAAATCGTAAACATAATAACAATAGATCGGAAATGCCCACAGGAAATGCCAACTTTGACAGCAAAGATAGGAAGCGACAGAAAAGATTAGATAGAAAAAGGCAGGAGTCGTATCTCTCTCTGAATCAAGCAATAAGAGAAAAACGGAAATACGGTTTTAGGTTTCGCGTTTTCAATCTGTTCTTATTGTGTCTATGGTGAAAATGGACTTATTAAATGGACTAATTAAGAACACGAGTCTGCCGCCATTATGAAACCGACACCGCCATTGCTCCACCTTAACCCTTGCGCAACCCTATCCCTCGGAAAGGGCTTGCTATTCGAGCACGTTGCCTCACCCTTTCCCCTCGAAGCAAAGGGATTAATTCGCGCTCGTGTCACAACATGGCCATTCTGGCATCAATCCACCTCTCCATTGGCTGTAATCAGGATCGTTTTTCGACGGGTAAGCATCGAGATCGTGTAGTCAATCAAAACTTCTCAATCCCTTTATTCTTAATTTTAACAGCGTATGAAATATTTATGTATTGAAAGTAATTGATTATACAAAAACTCTCGCTTGATGTTTTCTTGATTGATTTCCAATTTACATGAAAAAGGTTTAGTTAAATTAACCATATATCTGGTAAAACATGAAGTCAATAAGATTTCTAACTAGAAGTTGCAATTTTCAAGTTAACAAAACTTCTGGTCAACCAGAACTCGTAACCATCCAAGTTAACCAGAAATTTTATGAACTTGAACAGAATTCTGGTAATTTCAACCAAAATTTTTGATTCATTCATATTTCACCAGACATTTGGTTAAATGTCAACCAAACTTTTTTCATATAAGTTTGAAGACAATCGAAAGAACGAGAACTTTTGTATAATCAATTATTTTCAACACGTGAACGAGATTAAGCGAGAACTTTTGTATAATCAATTATTTTCAACACGTGAACATTTCATACGCTGTTTAAGATTAAGTTATGATTAAGTTTATGTTTCATCAGACATTCGGTTAATCCAACCAAATCTTTTTTCTATCTACTAAACGTAAAGTGATGCAGAATTTTTTTAATTCAAATTTCACTACACGTTTCTGCCAGCGTTTCCACTCTAATAATGCCGGGCCGTCGAATTGGCAAGACGAGATTTAACCGACGCAGAAGACCAGTTCGGAATTTGTATTCTTTATTCGTAACGTATGCGCCCCGCGCCGGGTCGTAAAGATATTTCACACGCGCCCCATTCGAATTAATTTCTTGTCGCCTTACGATCCTATTTCGAAGCTTGCACCTGAAGGGTCCTTCGTCTCGCGGCGCACCTTTCCTAAGCTTTTTTACCTGTCCGCTCGAGCGTTAATATCTCGACATCTAACGAGTCGCTCGGTTGTTCAAGAGTGGAACGCGCGCGATACATTATATCCGTCTGCCCGATAAATATGTCCATCAATACACATCGATAAAAATTTACACCAGAAATAAAAGTTTTTAATAATGATTCACTATGACAAGTTTTTATGCGAGCAATACTTGTTATTTTAAAGATATCCCTATACATAGAAAGATATTATTCTGTTGCTGAGAAGAGTGATTATTCAATCCACTTTCCTTCTTTCAAGTAACGGCTGTTTGCAACAAAGAAATTTTCTTGATAACAGTTTTAAGATACAATATAAGTTTAAGAAAAGCTTAGTACCGCATATTCTAAGAAAGAATTTATTATTTTTATAAAAATATCGTAAAAAACTTTACCAGAGAAAAAACTGCTTCGATTTTACGTAATAAGCACAAATCGAATTTTTGTTTTAACTTAACATTCTTGATTGAAATGTTAAACTTTCTGTTCTATTTGACAGACATTTTGAAAAAGATGATTTCTTACAAAAATTAATCTTTATTATAGGAAAATTGGCGGATAATTACAAAATGTCATGACAAAATAAAGTGAAATTGCTTCGTCGTTTAAGCCTAGTATAACTCAGAACAAAAAGATCTCAGTTGGAACAAGAAAGAAAGCATGTGTTTTCTCTTGACGTCGGGTGCTGTCAAATCGATTTTTTTTCGAATTTTCGGAGAACGGATGACGCTACGAGTCTCATACTCTAAAACTATAATTCTTAAGCCTAGTACAACTCAGAACAAAAAGATCTCGGTTGGAACAAGAAAGGAAGCATGTGTTTACTCTTGACGTCGAGTACTGTCAAATCGATTTTTTTTACGAATTTTCGGAGAACGAATGATCTTATGAGTCTCATACTATAGAACTATAATTCTTAAGCCTAGAACAACTCAGAACAAAAAGATCTCGGTTGAAACAAGAAAGATAGTATAAGTTTACTCTTGATTCAATAGACTGTTTGTCAAAAAACTTTTTTTAATTTTTCGGGCTTATAATTAAACTTATTGATTTGTGCTTTTGGTACAATGTTTGGAACAACTAGAACAATCTATATCGGTATCGGAATGCTTTATTTTCAAAAAATGGAGTGCCAGGTCAAAATCATTTTTTTCATTTTTTGGACTTATAATTCAACTTACGGATTTGTCCTTTTGGGACAATGTTTGGAACAACTAGAACAATCTATTGCGGTATCAGAATGTTCGATTTTCGAAAAGTGGGGTGCCAGCTCAAAAAATCATTTTTTTTGTTTTATTCGAAAACCGTTTCGAATGAAGCAATATCACTTTGGAACAATGTGGTACAAAGTCAGAACAATCTGGAACAACTTTCAAAATTATAAATTTCAAAAAGTGGGGTGCCAACTTCATACACTCCTGCACGACCCCTTAATTGTTTATTGGAAACAAAGAGATCACCGAGTATCCCAGAGAACGCAGAGAGGCGGGCATAATAATTAGAATTTACGCACAGACGACCGAGCAGGTTTTGCCTCCCTTGTGATGTCTGTCGTCGTGGAAAGAAGTCCGCCGGACAATTCGTTCGGAATAAATCGTGGCTGCGTGACCACGAGGAGTCGCCGTACGAAGTAAGAACGCGAGTGTGCGACGCGCGGAAGGGTCGCTGAACCTTTATTACCCGCGGCAGCAATTTCTATTTTATGGCGCATAAGCTCGATCGAAGCGTGCTTACTGACGCTTGATTGGTCACCCGAATAACGTGCCGAGCGTTACGACAATAGCGCCGGGATTAACATGGCCCAGCGGCGTTAGCGCGCGCACGATGGAGCCGTTCCTCGGCGTTCTTAAATGTCGATGAGAGCTTTCCTTCATCGATCATCTGCGAGAACGAGAGAGCGACGACGCTTGGGAGCCCCCGCGGATGAAATTAATATCGGGCGTCGTAACGTCCGAATACTCTGGGCCGTGGCTGTCTAATGGGAAAGTTTTGATGAGATTACGAAGTACAGCAGAGGACGAGGTGGTTGGCGAGTGTGAGAGGGGGCCGGCTCTCCTCGAGGAGATACTAAAATATATATAACTCGAAACTTTAATACCGGGATTATTGATTAGTAATACGACGGTAAACGGCGGCGTTAAGTTACGGGGATCCAGCGTGATTCACGAAGGTTCGTGGTAATGCCGGGAGCTTTACGCAAGAGCACCGTTTCTCTCTCGATGACGCGATGTGTCTCAGACAGACAGGTGTCCGTAAGTTTGACAGCGACTTTATTAGTCAATTTGTAAAGATTGCGTTCCTATGAATAATCCATGTGACATTCATACTTATTATATAGAATGATGAAATAGAAATACGAGAGAAATACTGAAGGGACAGTCAAAATTTGTTCAAAACAGCATGTCATATAAAATGTAATGCAAATTTGAATATAATTTTTGGTAGATATGTTGCCGCATCAATGTGACGAAAAATTTACATTATTGTATAATTATTTGATGATTAATTACAGACAGTATATTTGACTCATAAGTGAAGTTAGAAAAATTTTAGAGTTTTTTCATTATCTATTGTTTCACATCGTGATAATCATGAAAATCTGTCTGGGAAGCTGCAAGAAGAAAATGTGTGCAAAAGGGAAATAAATAATATACCCATTTACATAGAGCTGTATATAAATTTGACAGCAATTTTATTAGTTGATTTATAAAGTTTGCGTTCCTTATGAGTAGCTCAAGTGACATTCAAATTTATCATATAAAATGACAAAACACGAAAAAGAGATATAAATTTAAAAAGAATCATCAAATTTCGTTGAAAACGTGCGCAACATATCATATAAAGTATGATATAAAAATTTGAGTATGACTTTTAGTCAATTTGATTAAAAATCTGCATTTATGTATTTATATAAGAAAAAATTTACATTATTATATGGTCCCGGATAGACAGATATGCGTAAATTTGGCAGTAACTTTATTTGTTGACATTTAATTATCAATATAACGCAAAATTTACATTACTATACGCTGTAGATTTAATGATTCATTTAATACAGTGTATTTGTCTCATGGATGTGATAAAAAAAGTTGTAGGATTTCCATCATCGATTGTTTCACTGATAATCATGAAAATCTATATGAGATATAAATTTAATGATTAATTCAAAATATAGTATATTTGTCTCAGAAATATAATAAAAAATATAGAGTTCTTTACACCGTCATAAAAGCTATTTGGAACTGAATATCGGGATAAACGTGTGCGAAAACGCGACGCATTCGGCATCTCGAACGTCGGTCGCTATTTAAAAAGTCGGCGTTCTCGCGACAACTTTAAATCGGCGGCGTGACGCGATAAATCACCGGCTGCCTTTTTTCTATTTCCCTCGGTTAAAGGATTCGAGGTGCTTTTTGCTCGCCGCTCTCGTGCGGAGCGCGCGCCCGTAATAAGGGTGCGCCTCACTCTCCTGCCCCGTTTGCGTGCTGCTATCGTCGAATTTCCACTTTCCGGGAGAGAGAGACAACGTGCCTCGCCCCCGGACTCTCACCCTCTCCCGTTCTCATACGCAGATGCGTGGTTTTCACTTTCCCTTCGCAACCATCGCTGTTTTACTCTCGATTCTCTCTCCGCTTCCCCCTGCGAGCGACCCCCGTGACGTTCGTTCTCTCTGCTGCTGTCGACGTTCGTTCGACGTGCCCGCTTCGTTTGCACGCGGACCAGAAACGACCCTCGTGCTTCGTGTAACGAATCCGCGCTTTTTTCGCCCTTTTTTCCGAACGAAAATATCCACTTTTCGGGGTGAAACGCGCGCACGCTCGCGTTCCACAGTAACCCGAAGACGGAGAAAGAGAGAGAGAGAGAGACGCGGTGAAAAAGCTTCGTAGGCATGCTTGCATGAGGGAAAGGGCGGAAGAAGAGAAGGAGAGATAGAGAGATAGAGGGCAGACGAGGCTGACTGCAGGATTCGAAAAAAAAAGTGGTTAAAAATATGTAAACCGACATCCGCGAGATCGGTAACACGTGGAGGGAGGAAACGGAGGGGGAGACAATGTGTCGTCGGCACGCGCACGTCTCGTGTCTCTCCTCGTCGTCGCCACCGTCATTGCCTCTCGCTGCCGGTATTGAGCATGTTTTTTATGCGCCGCGATCCTGAGGGAGGCTTCCCGCGAGACAAGGCAGTCTTGTCATCGAGAGCCAGGACCGATATATGTCTCCTTTTCCGAGGATAAATACGGAGACGTGGTCTCGGCCTGTTCTGCAGGAAACGGGATTTTATCCGTCTTACGTTTCGCTCGATTTCCGCCCAAGTTTTGTCTTTACGTTATCGCGACTCGCGCGTAGAGCGTGATGTGTAATAAAAGTAATTTCCGCAATGGAAAAAAGAATTCAGTAATTAGATAGGAAGAGGTTACACCTCTCGGATTTCTTTAATTTTAATATATGCTACAAGGAGTAGAAGAGTTCTGAATCATTTGTACTTTCACCTCGGAGGCTATTAACACTTTTTTGACGGATGTATATCCAACCTTCGTAACACATCTGAAAATCAAAGAAATCCGAGAAATATAACTTTTTCTACTACCAAAAGTTCAACCCAGAAACCAAGAATAGTAGCTTGGAAGCAAGGATAAAAAAATTTGCAGTTTTGGGAAAAATAATGGAAGAGAGGAAAACGAGGCGAGCGGTTAAAAGCATACGAATAAGCGCGGCGTTTAGTCTTTCGCGTCAGGCGACGTCGTTACTAATTATCGGAATTAGCGGCGCTTATTTGTTACGTGGAGCGTAGGAGGGTAAGGTTTAGGGGGCTTTTAGAATGTTTTGAGGTTTGGGAGGTGTGCAGAAGCAAGAGAGAGAGAGAGAGAGAGAGAGAGAGAGAGAGAGAGAGAGAGAGAGAGAGAG
>NW_022639531.1:639182-649451 GCF_010583005.1 Odontomachus brunneus
AGAGAGAGAGAGAGAGAGAGAGAGAGAGAGAGAGAGAGAGAGAGAGAGAGAGAGAGAACAGCGGACTTTATAGCGGGCGTGGCAGGCTCCTCTCATAGTGGAGAGGAGGCGTTCGAGTATTTTTAGTTGTTTGATGCCGGCACGCGCCCTCTCCGCTTTTTTAACGACCCGCGGAAGCATCTGCCCTCGTTTAATGTCTCCCCGATCCACACACACGCCCGAGCGGCGCACTTTGTTGCTCGCTCGCTCGCGAGCACGCGCGCGGGCACGCGCGGCGGTTTATTGTCTACGCTGGAAAATGGGATTGAGTTACTCGCTTGTCTCGGGGAAAGAGCGCCGCTGGTAACGTCAGCCGAGCCGTTTCCTTCGCGCCGTGTTGCTTTTCCAACCTTTTAGGAATCGGCGTAGCAGCGAGACGGGAGGAAAGCGTTTGGGTCGCTTGGGTAGTTAATTTGTCGAGTCAAACGGGACGACGCATTCTCTTTCTTCCTCCCTTCCCCTCCTCCTCCCCCTCCTTCTCTCTCGCTCGCTCTCTTGAGATCCTTGCTAATAATGCTATGCACGCAGAAATAAAATGACAAGACGATATTCATTATGAAATTAGTAAGGAGGGTTGCCAATAACGACAAGAGCCGTACGAGATGAGGGGTTGCAACTTCGGAGTCGAGTATCGCTTCTCGAGAGCGGCTCTCCGAGACGGATGCCGCAAAGTATAAGATCCGCATCGCGGACCGCAAGTCCTTGTATTATTGGAATGTTCGATGAAGGAGAGAGATGTTATTTAATTACGACCGCTTTTCTCCCGGCGGAACAAGCTCACTTGGCATAATCGTCTTCGAGAGACGATATCGCGTCTCTCTGATAATTGTCTCCCCGGCAACCGATCCGCGAAAGATGGAAACGGTTTCCTTTGTGCGGAGGAGTCCGTCGACCAATTATCGTCAGGAGAGTTATCCGACCGCCAAAGAGCTACACAGAATGAGCGTTCGGAAGGGCTAAGGTTACCTTAATGGGCGAGCCTCTTCGGCACCGATCGTTGAGATTATTCGTCGCCAGTACACACTCTCGTCTCGCCGAATGCGTTGCTTGTTCAGCAACATGGCTACTCGGTCAACTAAACGGTGAACTACAAGTCACACAAGTCATCAGCATAATAAACTCGACTCACATTGAAGTATTTCTGTCTCTCCCCGCTTCTACTCTTTTTCAGCAACTTATAAAAATTTCTCTCTTTTTTATATCTTGTAAAAATAAAAGACAAATTAAATTACAAAAAAACCATCTTGTCGATTTACCTATTTCATTTTTATTTTAAACATTATTTTTATTTTTACCTTAATCTGAATGGACTTTCATTATTGTCACTACGTGAAAAAATTGATGATGAAGACTACAATTTTTTAAACTATATTTTTGTGGAGCAAACATATTATATTGAATTAATCATTAAATTTACATTATACAATAATGTAAATTGTTTGTTATATTGATGTACCAATAACAAAGTTTATTAAAAGTTACATTTAATTTTCATATTATATTTTGCATGACACATTGGTTATATGTGTATGTGTATGTTTTGAGCAAATAATTCTTTTAATATTTCTCTTTTGCATTTTTATTTCGCCATTTTATGATAAATATGAATGCTATATGAACTATTTATTAGTGATGCAATCTTTACAAATCGCTTAGCAAAGTTGTCAAATTTACGTGCACGTATCTATCTGGATATATTATTCACTTCATTCTCGCATTTTTCTCTTGCAACTTCTCAGACAGACTTTTGTGATCATAACAATGTGAAACAATAAGAAATTTTTTTAAATTATATCTATCAGCCAAATATGCTGTTTATTAAACTAATCATTAAATCTACATCATATAATTTTTTATATGATGCAACAATAAATTTACTAAAAATTACACTTTAATTTTCATACTGCACTTTACATGACGTATTATTTTGAGCAAATTTTGATCATCTTTTTATAGTACTTTCTTTTATATTTTATCATTCCATGTGATAAATATAAGTGCTGTATGAATAAGAGATTTTCATAAAGCACTCAATTTTCATAAATCGATTGGTAAAGTTGTTGCTAGATTTACATACATCTGTTTATTTGAGTTATTACGCAGAATAAGCCAGAATTTAACTTCTCTATAAACATGTATCCCAAAAAATTCCTTCTAGAAAGACACCGATTTCAAAGTGATTTAAAAATGTCTGTTAACTTAAATTTGAAGTTCAACGCGAACAAGCATCAAAAATGATTTCACTCGTTATTTTGCGCCTCTGTATGGACATAGACATGATTGCGTATATCTCTAGCTATTCCCTAGTCATATGTGTGTTCTAATCAACAATCACGATCCTTGACTATCTAGTAACGAATGTATTAGATCGAAAATTTTTGGTAAACTCTCGAGTAGGACACATAGCTAGAGAATGGCTAGGCACATATGCAACCTTCTATACAACCGCCATGTTCGTGATGTGACAACGTGGACTCGGTCCGTTTCGTTACGGGGCGCGAACTCGCGCCGGAGAAAAATAAGTGACTGTCTCGCATATGCGACCCACAAAGAGGCGGCGGCCATCGCCAATGTTTTTCCCCGATATTTTTATTGCCGTACAGCGTGCTGGATTGGCCGGCGGTCCGGTCCTGCCTCCGGTTAACCGAAGGACCCCAACAAGGTCATCACCGTCGCACCCCGACGATGCCTTTCGCGTTTATGCGAGCGGCCGCGGCGGGAGCGGAATCTCATTCGCGCCAGGCGCGTAATAAATTCCCTGACGGCTATTTATTTATCATAGTCACGCACTCGTGGCCGGCCGTCGATAATTGTCGGATTGTGGCGGCGGTGACGGAAGCGGCGACGGAGGCAGCGATGGTTCTCGGCCGGCCGTCCCGCGGAGGAGGGTTCGTCGTCGACGACGAGCGCCACGAGGGTGAGAAAAATAACGATTCGGGGCATTTTTCAGGGCATCGAGGGCGCGAAAGAGGGGTCGCTCGCGAGAAAGGGAGAGAGGGAGGAAGGGAGAAAGAGAGAGAAAGAGATCAGATCGACGAGGCGTCGCGCGACGATGGATTCAGGGATTTTCGGTCTCGGCTCGTACGTGACTTCCGAATCGTACTATCATCGCACCTGCCGAAGAAAGAAACGTAGAAGAGAGAGACAGCAGGTCGTTCAAGGTGTCGACAGGCCATTGAGGCGCACACAAGTTCACTTAAGTAGTCGATCAGCTACGTGTTAATCGTGTCAAAAGCGGGTCTTTATTTGTCAGACGCAAGATTATAACAAGGGAATAAGAAACTTCGAGGTAAAAGGTGGCGAAACGCTCACGCAAAGCGATATTATTGTTACTTCAACAAATGAGAAATGAGGGAGGGGTGGAGCGGAATACAACGATTTCATTAGGTAAGAAATTAAGTCATCGCGTGGTACTGAAATGTCTCTCTTCTTCTCCTTTCCTCTCCCCCTCTCTTTCTCTTTCTCCTGGATCATAGATCTTCTTAATCGCCCTGGCAAACTCGGCACCCCTGATGTTAGGGCTGCAATTGCACCGCTACAGCCTGTGTCAGTATCGCCTTTATTTCCGCGTGGTTCGCCTTTACTTCGAACGAGCGAAGCGTGAGATTAAACATTGTCGAGCGTGGAACAACGTACAGATCGGCTATTCAATTGACTTATCCGATGCACACGTTATTATATAGCATTATTTGAGGGGTACCTTATAATAAATATATATTGACTGACTCGCAAAATATTCCAAATTCCAAATAGACTTGTATGATTATCACCATGTGAGATACTCGATAATGGAAACTCTACAATATTCTTATTTATGATTAGGAGGCAAATATACCGCGCTGAATTAATTTTTATATTTAGATCTTATAATAATATAAATGTTTAGTTATATTGATGTAGCAACAAATTTACTAAAAATTACACTGAGACTTTTACATTGCATTTTGCTTGGTAGATTGTTTTGTGCAAATGGCGTAGTTAAATAGAGACTTTTCTATAAAATTTTTATATAAAACGTTTTTTGACTAAATACGTTACTAAACGTTGACTAAATTATTTCATTTAGTTTATGAGATATATTAGAAAAAAAGCGAAAACCTCTGTATATCTTTGAAGACTAATTTCACCCTTTCCAACCGTTTTCCTGTTCCCATTAAAAATTTTTAAATCCATCAATTTTTATCCAACTTACATTTATACTAAGTTTATTAAGATCTGAATTCCCGTGTCAGATAAATAAATTTGACAGCAATTTTACTAGTCGATTTGTAAAGATTACATCCTTTATGAGTGATTTATATGATACTCATGTAACACTTATCACATAGAATGACGAAATAGAAGTACGAAAGAAATATGAAGAGAAATTATGAAAACTGCAACAAATAATGTTACGTAAAACGTAATAATCTGAGTGTGACTTGTAATAAATTTATTACCGCGCATAAATGTAACACAAAATTTACGATATTGTATGATCTAAATTTAATTCAATACGCAGCATTGAATATATTTGCCTCATGAATGTAATTAAAAGAATTGTGAAGATTCCAGCGATCGTCTCACGTTATAATGATCATAAAAGTTTATCTGGGAATGTGTAATGGAAAATATTTATTTGTGATCCACGAGTCTCCCCGACACGCTACGTGATTCCGTTCAAACGCCGCGCGATCTGTCAAGGAGGAATTTAGCGGTGTATACGCGCGGCATATCGTGAAAACGGCCACGGCAGTGGACAAACAGGATTTCTCGGCCGAATGACGTATCGAATTTTATGCCAACAAAACTTCCGGCCGCACTTTTGTCCGGCAGTTCACTGTGCTGTCCTCAGCGGTTGCAGCCTCAGCGCATCGGCGACGCAAACGCGCCATAGGCTCTGACGGAAAGCACCGTGATCCTCACGGTGGCAGCCCTTTTGTCGCGCACAAAAGAGTTGACAAAACATGACAATCACGACGGTCATAAGTCTCATAACCAACGTGGGAGGAGCCAGTCGGTCGCGGCGAAAGAGCCTCGCCGTCGGCAGTCGGGACCGGCGAAATCGAACAAATATTATTTTGACAATCGATGAGGAGCTCGCTCGAGCGTAATCCACCCCTCGGAGCTGTCGCTTATCGTGAAAATTACGGAGGAAGATTATGCGACCGTGATTCCTGTGGCGGTCGATCACGCCGTGATTGAGTATGCTCCAAGAGCCGCGAGGATTCCAAGCAAACTCGTCGCGACGGAGGAAAGAGTGCAGTGTTACAGGCATAGACGTAGTATACATGGACCCCGCATACGACCAGAAAAGTGAAGCCAACATATAGAAAAAGACCATAGACATAATATACTCCGCATACTCTCTTAAAGTGAATCAGTGAATAGTCACTGATATCAGTTATAAGTATAGCACTGAGCACTTTCAGTGCAACACTTATAACTGCAAATCAGTGTATATTCACTGTTTTCAGTGATGTTTCACTGATTCATTTTAAGAGAGTACAGTCAGAAAAGAGAAGCTAATAGTACAGCTCTTCTGTTCTCTGTCTCTTTCTACACAGACAAAGTGTGCAATAAGATTTAAATAAGACATTTACTTGCCAGTTCAGTCGAGGTGCTGTTGAGCTCTATATTATGGAAACGAGAAATGGATGCACGCGCGACAAAAAAGTAACAAAACAGGAAGAAAACTATAGCTCCTCTATTCTCATTCTCTTTCTAGATGTTGGCTTCACTCTATTAGATAACAGAACACAAGACATTCGGAGTCCATGTATACTATGTCCAAGGATGATCGCGCGTCTCGGGCCTCGTCGAAGAGACTTCTCAAGTAGACGCGAATGAAAACGCGCGGTGGACACGTTAAGAGGTTTCTTTACGAGGTCGTAACGAGGATCATGCCCCTCGTTGCAGTGCGGGCGTTTCGCGACGACGCGATCATAAACCGCATAATGTTGTCGGGGTGAGCCGGCGAGCGAGCAGCGCAACACCCCGCACAGCTACGCCTCGTCTCGCCTCTCCTCGCCTCACCTCGCCGCGCCTCGTCTCGTCTCGCAGCCCCCCGATTCCCGCATCGCGACATAAAACATTTTTGATATACAGGATAGGGTGGCCACGCGGCGAAATGGGATCTCCGACTTCCTACCGATGACGGCCATTACCTTCCGACAGAGTAACGAGATTCGCAAGAGGCTGCGCTGCGAGACATCGACACGACGAAGCTAATAAGGACAACCGTCGGCCGTGTCGAATTCTACCGCGATCCCGACATTCCGTTACAATTTTAAGCACCGTAGGGCACCCGTACAAAGTGCGATTGTCGGCTTAACAGTAACGAGAAGAATCGCCGTGTCGTCTGACTGCACTATTTTTGCGATTGGCACGAAGCGCTCCGGAAAAAAAAACTCCCATTATTCTTCAGGAATAGGTCGCCTTACTTTCTTAACTCCGCAAAATTGACTTCTTGCGTAACATGTACCCGTTACGTAAGATGAACCGTTCCGTTCAGTCGGACCCAATTTTTTGGTAGGTCAGAAAGAGAGGTCAGAAAGAGAGGTCAAAAAACACTTTCACTCAAGGGTGACTTAGTTCTATATATTCTTTAGCACAAGGCCATTAAAAAACAGATGTGCGACTCAAAGATTACTCATGTCGAGTCAAACTGTGCCGAACCGAATCGTTGAAACTCAACTTTTGTTGAGTAATACAGTTAGTAATATATTATTCCAAGTAGGAGCCAGTCGCTGGATATTGATGCGAACAGCTTCAAACTATCAGAAGATAAGGACGTTTGATAACGCATGCGTTGAATACTTTTTATAATTAAATTTATGAATGAGAAAAACAGGAATAAAAAGTGTTCGATTTCGTTCGATTCCACATACAATCAAAGCATGAAACGCTCCGGGATCCATTCTGCTCTAGAAACAATCTCCTTACTTTCTTAACCCCTCATTACTCAAAATGGACCTCTTATGTAACATGGACCTACGGGTTCTCTCATTCAGGTCTCATGTTTCGAAGGTCGGATGGAACGGCTAAAAAGTATTAAAATGTAGACTAGACTCATCCATGGTAAAAAGGTAAAACTTTCAAAAAATAGAAAAAGTGAAGTAATCTAAAAAACACTTTCACCTAAGGATGATTTTTGACCTGTGTTTACTATTAACGTAAGGTCACTCAAAAGTAAACTGAAGAAGCTGACAAAAAAGGCTACACCGAGAGAATTTTGTAGTAAAAATCAATAGAATTTTGTAATCGCGAGGAATAGATTGATATTGCGCTATGATGTGTTATACTTTTATTACATATGCGTTATTTATATCTTACGAACTGAAATATACTGTTACACACAAAATTTGTTGTTTCTAAGGAAATTTTTTATATTTCTCAGCAAAATTAATAACCTTATTGCCTGTCTATTTCTGTACTATTATATTGAGAGAAAAGATAAAAAAATATTTATTCAGTGAGTAAAACCAATTAAAAATAATATATATAGATAAAAAACAAACGAAATTATAGTTATGAGATGAAAAATAAGTAGTTGCTAATCAGTAATGTTATGCTCAATTTTACTTCGATATTTTTATGAAATTAATGTATTAATTAATTAATCTGAATTTTGATTTGCTATCTAATTTTTTTAAATGCTAGTGATATAGCAGCTATACTATGCATTTTACAGTTATGTATCTTAGAATAGAACCATCTATTCTATCATATTTAATGGTCGTTGATAACGTAATTATTTTTTGGTCGTTAATAACAAATTCGATGTCAGAATTGCAAAATTCAAAATAGCTAATCCAATCTTCAATCAAATTTTTTATTCAATTAAAAACCAGTACATAATATTCTGATATCATGCATGTTTTTGAATAACATGCTTTTGTATATAGAGTTAAAAAAGGAAGATCTATAAGATAAAGGATAATAGTTTAACAAGCAAGTTATGTGTGTCGAAAAATATCGAGGATATTTTTAACGTTAGTCGCAGTACGAAAATGTCGTTTTTTGTGTATTGGGATCACACTTAATTGCGTGGAAGTGACGGGCTTTCTGATGATTCGCGATAGTATATGCCAAGAACATGGATACGGGTTCAGGTTAGGTTGGCCTCGCACCGCCATGTATTTTAATTTGCGCTCTGATCCCGAGATGCGTGTTCCGCGCGTGAGACGCATGAAAAATCACGGCCGTCCCGGCTTACTCTACGGGGTTTCCTCTCGTGGATCCTGTATAAGCGGCGCGCGTTCCCGATGCCACCAGGATATCTCGGTAAGCCGTAAGCCAAACAGGACTAGCCGGTAAACCACTCGGGGTGGTGTTATCTGTTTGCGAGCGCAATGCGCGTTGAGATCGACTGGACTGGCTGCGTGCGTACGTGCGTACGTCTACCGAAATGATAATATTGCGACAAGGCTACATAATATTTGCGTGTTTGCTGCCGTTGAGTGAGATGCGTCTTCATCTAGTGAAAAAGGGAATTCGAGAGCGCTGAGACGCAAAATATCGTGGACACTTGCCACGTTAGAAAGAAAATGAATTTATCGTTTAAAGTACACAGTCGCTTGACTATTTCCAGACTATTGACTCTCTAGTCAATCAGTATTTTATTAGTAAAATTGTTCAAAATGACTAAAAACACAATTTTATAACAATATTAGTGAGATGAAGTTTATGAATGTCATAACATATAATTGCTTTAATTTTATAAATTATTAAATATTTTAAAAGCGACAAAATAAAGGTTGTCCTCATTTGATATCAATATCTATTGTAAAGAAATATTAATATAAAATGTACTAGTTACTATATTTAATAAATAATCAGTTTTATTTAATTTTGAATGGCAAATGTAAAAATGTAAAGATATAAAAATGGGTAATAGAAAATGGATAATAAAATGAAAAATAGATGAGGCAAGTGAGAGCCAAATTCGGGCGTCGATACGAATATTTAAATTATAAAAGGATAATAATTTTTGATAGTCTAGTCATTACGTATTAAATATGATAGAGTAGATGGTTCTATTCTAAGATACATAATTCTAAAATACATAATATAGCTGCTATATCACTAGCATTTCAAAAAATTAGGTAGCAAATCAATTAATTCAGATTAATTAATACGTTAATTTCATAAAAATATCGAGGTAAAATTGGGCGTAACATTACTGACTAGCAACTACTTATTTTTCATCTCATAACTGTAATTTCGTTTGTTTTTATCTCATAATTATAATTTTGTTTGTTTGAATATTAACTAATTTACTTATCTAAGAGAAGTGAGCGTTACATTACTGGCTAGTAGTGACGTTAGACGCAAATTTATTTTCTCGTGACTGGACACCGACGAGCTTCAATTTCTACAAGGATATTTATTGTCGCTCTACATTTTATAATAGAACATCTGTATGGAGCAGATCAATGCGGAAGGAAGCTGAAAGAGCACCGTTATGTTAAAAGAGAACCCGTATAATAAAATTTTATAGTATTCGACGAAAAAGAAAATAATGCTTTCTTGCGCGTGTCCATGCTCGTTGTATCTTTAACTCTTTAAGCCTCTCTCACGCTATACCGTCAGGTCCCAGGGGTTGCCGAACAAAACGTAGACATGATTCTCAAAACGTCAAAGGATTACTGGTCACTTTGTGAAGAAAAACCTGTTCACAACGATTAGTTGATGGAAGAATCGCCAAATAGGTCGAAAATCGTTAATCATCAGAGGTTTTTGACATCTTCAATCGATCCAAAAGTGTTATGACAAATCATCCGTTCGTTCTCTCCTCCGCGAAGGACGAGCGTCTCAGATCGTAAACGGTCAGCGCCAAAAATTCCTCGACGCGAAATGACTCACGAAACATGACATTCTCACGGCGATATAGGCCGCATTTCGAGACATTCACTGTTAATGCTGCAAGCGCGACGCCATCACAGTACGCTGATATCAATAACGTATTAGGTGGTAAACTTAGTTCCTACGGTTTTTTTGTTTAAAAAACTCATTTATTTCGACATCAAAAGCAAAAAATACATTAATCGAAGTATTTTCCCTCGCTAGCTATATATTTTTCCCATCTTTCGGGCAACGCGTAGATTCCGCGACGATAGAACGATTGGTCTTTTGATGCAATCCATTCGTCGATCCATTTTCGCACATCCTCGTAATTTCTGAAGTGTGTATCCACCAAGCCGTGCTGCATCGACCGGAACAAGTAATAGTCCGAAGGAGCTAAGTCTG
>NW_022639531.1:649578-649677 GCF_010583005.1 Odontomachus brunneus
TGATTGCTGGCTACTGCTGGCTTTTTTTCCAACAATGCTTCATTCAGACAGATTTAATTGTGATTGATATCGATCCCCCGTGATACTTTCGTTCGGTCT
>NW_022639531.1:649811-707106 GCF_010583005.1 Odontomachus brunneus
CTGCAAATCGGTGTCTTCAAACTTTTTCGGTTGGCCTGAGCGTTCTTTATCATTGACATCAAAATCACCACTCTTAAATCGCTGAAACCATACTTGGCATGTTCTTTCCGATGGAGCATAATTGCCATAAGCTTCGAAAAGCAATTTATGAGCTGCAGCTGCAGTTTTTTTCAAGTCAAAGTAATGAAGCAGCATATGTCGAAAAAACAACTTATCACGTTCCATATTTAATCAAAAGAAAAAATAGCACTGCTCGCTTAAATGAATCTCTTCGCACTGAATTTTATTGACAAATGTCTAACCTCTAAAATGCAGCCAGTTTCAGATGTCAAAATAAATTACACCTACAACTAACGTCATCTAACTGTGAGCCGCAGGAACTAAGTTTACCATCTAATATATACCAAGCATTCCTATACTTCTGCTGTAGCAGCGAATGAAGTTGGCAGTTGGCAGTTTAAAACAGAGTGAGAAAGTTGATTTGCCCTTAGTGCTTTCTCATTCTATCGTATAGAAAGAATATGGTCGATGTCAAGCTGTCAAGTGCTATATATAATTTTTAGTGCAGAATTAAAAGAATAAAACCATATATTTCATTTATCTCGACATAAAATTGATATTTATAATATTTTATGCTGTGTATAAATAATCACAGCAATTGCTTTTATCCTGTTCTCATTCTACTGTCACATGAAAAAGGTTAGGTTAGGATGACGGGATACAGTTCTTGGATAAGGTTTAGTGCTGTAAATAGTTCTATTTAGTGCTGTAAGTGCTTCAGAGCGACGAATGAATCAATCATATTGCTTTATTTAACGTTTTAAAGTATTTGCAGTGCAAACGAACCCTCCTTCTTGACAGTCAATAATATAAATGATTAAATCAAATTGGCTTCTGAGATCGGAATTCTGAAAACTGGCAGTCAACGTGTTAATAATTAATGTAGAATTAGCAAAATACGGAAAAAGCTGCAGTTATGACTAATATTTCACGCGCAATCGTAAAGGCAAATTCCTATTTTTTATATTTTATCAAGACTTTCAAAGACATTTTTTTTCTTTTTACCACCATGTTTCCACTGCGAATGTGCCTCATCTCGCGGTAACGAAACCGATAGAAAGTGACAAACGACAAAATTCATGATATGTCGTACGAACATGCGAAAGAACTTTGAAAGTTTACTGTCGTGTGTGTCGGAAGGGCACTCGCTGTGTGCTGCTAGTACTGCCAGTGAATATCGGGATGCAGTCATAAACTCTACGACGCGGTCGTTACCATGAATGGATGAGGAGGAACGTCACACCGAAATCCGGAAACTGAGTGCCGGCAACCCGACACTCGAACCTTTTCACGAGCGATGCGATGAGATTTTCCGTATTTACGTAATCGATGCCGCTCTCACAATAGCGAGCGACTACTCGCCGGAAGATGTTGAAGAGGCCACTACAAGGTCCAAGCGCGGACCCAAATTGCACAAGGGACGGTCAAGCGGATCCGACATGTAGGTTGAGTAATATTATATTTGTTAATTGTGAAACACAATACTCACCCGGGCGGCTCGCCCGCGGGACTCCACCTGTATCTACGCGTGGGAAATCGGGCCCCAGTCCCCGGCGAAGGTTCCGAGGGTGGCTGCAGTCCTCGGCCCCGTGCGCGTCAAGATCGAAGATACTGTCGTATTCCGTCGCGAACGAGATCATTTAATGCCATCCATTCCGGCGACTTGAAATCATTTAGCGCGGCAAAAGGCTTAGGACCGGCATTCATCTTCCGAAAGGAATGCAGGAGTAAAGAAAAAGGAACATATGAACAAGAATCAAGTTATATTCGAGCTGTGCAACGGATTAGGGCATTCCTTCAAGTTTGATAGTAATACTAAAATGTCGCCTGAAAGTATTTAATTAATACCGTGCGATATAAAATTTTTTGTACCTCTCTCTTTTTTCCAGAATGAATCAAGTATTTGGTAACGCTGGTACAAAAAAAAAAACACTTTTTTATCACGAAAGAATTTTATGTCGACAGAATTAGGTGATTTATATATTACTTCTTACGTCGAATTAAAAAATGCAGACACATTTTTTCTATCACTTGGCGTTTTCCAGTGAGACAATCCTTAAGTTTCAGGAAAATTGATTTTCTTTATGTACACAGATGTCCACCTGATTTAAAATTTAGAAGCTGGTGATATTTTTGATATATTTGGTTTGTGATATATTTCTTTAAAAAATAAAAAATGTCATGCCAGTTTTTATTATATTTATTGTCTAATTTGAAAAAATTGCGTAAAGGAAAAAGAATCGTTAATTCCAATAAATTCTTATTGACAAATATATTACTTAAATGGAAAAAACTTTTTATAAAGAATACTTAATATTGATAATACTTTAACAAACTAAGAATTAAATTGATTTGCAAATTGCGCAGAATGTCCTATGTTAAATTTCAGGTGATTGTTACAAAAAACTAAATAATAAAGAAATTAATTTCCGGATTCTATAAAGGAGCGCATCAGAAATTCCATGTGATAAATTATCTGTTGAGCAACGCAATTATATTTTATTAATTCTAATAATAATTTCATAAACATGCGCGCTAAAATAAATTACAATCGCACGGTATGATCTTGCAAGGATCACGATGGAGGAAGGTATAATAGCGCCTACGAGAGAGCACTCTATAGAACGCGGCGCGGCCGAGCGATGGAAGGGAATTACGTTTTGGAAATTATCGGAAAGCGCCTGTGAAAGGCCCCTGTCCATCTCGAGCGCTAAGCCGCCTAATTTCATCCCCCGGTGTCTAGATAGTATTTCATCTTCGGCAAATCCCCCGAACAGGTAAAAATAGGGGTGAGCCGCGGTAGGGGATGTTCCCACGCTTCGGGTTGCAAAACACCGATCGGGACATGAGTGATGCGCCGCAGGCATGTTATTTTCATGGAAACTCTTGCGTGCGGACGTCACTCATATCCGGTTGTGGACCGACCACTGTATTAAACGTTCTGGAAATCCTATTACTATATAATTTATCCGCGCGCGTGTTCTTCACACGCAAAAACATAATTCAACGCTTCCACAACGTTTGGCACGAAATAAACGCATTATGTAGCACTGCGATAGTAGAGCATTGTTGCGTTCTCTTCTCGAGTTGGGAAATTCGCGAATTAAAAAGAGAAAAGAGAAGTAGTGTGAAAAAATACTAATTTTTGCTAATATTGCTTTTAATCATTTGTAATTTGTGAGTCACAAATGAGTGCGTGCGTGCGTGTATTGTGTGTATGTGTATGATTTGACGTTCTCATATTAAAATTTGCGACAAGCTCCAGAATACGCTGTAAAGTGTTAGATGACATTTTGGGGAGAGAGATCTTACGTATATAAATTTTTAACACACCCTTTATGCGAGAGATATCGCGCTCGCATGAAATTCCAGCCGCGACCACTTTTCCCACGTGCACGGTTATTTGGATACGTACAAAAAGGACGCGTCACCGAACGTCTAACTTCTGTATTCCGGGGCGATTCATCTCGGTCATCCCCCATTCTGGCGCGGGAGGCAATAACAGTCTGGCGCAACCCTTTTCAGCGGGTCAGCCCCGCGTCAGAGACATGCATAGCCTCTTATGTAAACGACTATTCAAATATCGGTTCCCGGGCGCATACCTGTGCGGCTTGGGAACTCAGCGAGTTCCTTTGAAAAAAGATGCAATTTTGGGTGGAAGGACCGATCACGCGACATTTACCGGATTTCGTCCGTATTTGCCGTGGGATCGATTCACCTCTTCCGATATATTCAGGCGTTGCGCTTGCGTTATTCGTTATTCCACGGTTTTGAATGAGTGTCGCACCGTGGGAGTTTCGCCGCAGAGTTACCGTTTCGGAAAATCTCGTAATGTCCTATTCAGATTTTCGTAACCGTTTCACCTGCACGGTCAGAGTAATGGCAGAGAGACGGCGCGTCGCGGATATATTATGCGAGTGTGGGAATCCCGGATATTTCACATTTCATCATGACTCCCCTTTGCATCGGTTGGACCTTTCAAGTCTCATCTCTCGGCTCACTTTTAACCCTCGAGCGGGTGCGTAGCAATTTTTTGAAAAGAATTTGTAAAAAGTTACTATTTTTCAGTTATCTAAACCAAAATGTTCTCTTAAGATGTCGGGGGAGAGTAGGATTTAATATAATTATTAATTACTTATATTATTACTCATTATTTACTTTTTTAATTCCCACACATCTTAATATTTAATCAAATCCGCGCCAGAAAATATGCCAAAAATAGGCTGAATCTGTTACTGAACGTTCCAACAAATCATGAGAGATAATACGTAGATACACGATCAATAATATAGTTTATAATCCCGATAATTGCCGATACACATGCATAGCTATATGGCTGGCATATGAAGCCGGAAGAGCCGAGAGCTTAATATTTTTTCGAGACTCCTATTTGTTTTCCGCTTTTTACTGTCGGGTGAGACCTTAAACGCGCTCGATGTGTCTCGTCTCGGCGCTGCCTGGACGACAAGCGGAATGGAAAAGGGATCGTTTAAAAAGGGAAATCCACTACCGCAAACGGTCCGAGCGATACACTCCCCGTTTTAAAAATAGAGCGAGCTCGGCTATCGGCTCCAAATGCGCGACGCAGAGTTTCACACGCGGCGTCATATGATGCCGGACCTGCTTCCACCCTCTCACGCTCATCCGGTCATTTCCCATCCCGGACGTGTCCAGCCGCGTGTTTCCTCGGCGAGGGAAGCATGCACTCCGAATCCTCTACGGAGATCGCGATATGTAAATATCAAAAAACTCGAAATGAAAGAAAGGAATCTCTGCTCGCATAAAGACCGAATGATCTCTCAGCGAAGAAAGTGAACGATGTTCTCGGAGAGACCACCTTGCCATTTCGTCAAAAATATCCAAAATATTAGTTTTCGCAGACCAAAGCTGATGATTCAGCGATTAGCTCAAACGTTAGATCAAACGAAACCGACGGCTATCAATGTTCGCCTCCGACCGCCATATATCGCGCAATTATCACCTTCCCTCTTTTTTTTGCACGGAGATAGTTGAAGAATTTTTACAGTCGTAATAGAAGGATCGGTAGATTCTACCAGGAGGTGGTCGAGCTCGGCGAGACAGTCGCACACACCGCACATTTACAGAAAGGACGTCTCGCCCTAAGCAAACACCCGCGGCAGGGCTCGCGCGGTGCATTATGCAACCTGATGTAACCGCACGCTGTGGATCTTTCCATCTAGTTCTTCCATCTAGTAGCTCGCCCGCTTCTCAGTGGCGTTTCAGTGTTTTCGTTGAAATTACGAGTACCTTTCTTTGTAACTCGCATTTCGCATACATGTACTTTATAAGACTGTATTACTTATACCTCAAAAACAAAAGTCTTGAGAAGAGTTACAGAACCATTTACATTGCAACTAAAAATGATACGAACAATTTGACGTTGTTTCAAAGCGAATCTATTCTAGATCGAAAGTCATTTTACTTTTAAAATGTAAGATCAACAATCAACGAAATATCAATCAAGTATTAATACGTGATCCTGCTAAGGAGTATTTTAAGCCATGCTGTTATGGAAATATATGATATTGCTATTTTTAACAAAGGAAAAGAGATAATTAAAAAATGATGACAAGATAAATTTTTGTATATTTTATTTTATATTCAGAATTCATGCAAGGTTTCCTTCTGATTCAGATAGATAAAAGTTTAAAAGTCAGAAATAATATGAAATAAAATAGACTAGAAAGAGGTAAAAATATGTTGTTAAACTGTATCAAATATATAGGATATTCTAGTTCTCACTTTAATTTATACTAATAGATTCTCTGAGGAATTTAAAGTTAATTTTTACTCAGCGAAAACGTTGAGGCACCAACAGTTTATAAAATATAAACAAAAAATGAAACTAAAACAGGACTGAAATAAAATTTAAACAGTGGAGCTTCTCGGCAAGTAAACTTCGAATGACTAAATGGATAACAAAATTGTTTTCTCTGTCCTTTATCAATTTTAAGTGGATTTTATTTTAACAGAATCTTGCTTTGAGCCTTAGAAAAATGTGTTATACTGAAAATTGAAAAGTCAATACTGTGAGTAATAATCTCCCTCAACGTTTTCGATAAAGAAGAATTAATTCTACATACTCAGAGAACCTGTTGGTATAAATTAATGCTGCGAGAACTGAAATACCTTATATATACAATACATTTTTATACAGAAAATAGAAATGTTATCTTAACGCGTTTTTAGTTTTCTAAGTTGCTTTAGCAAGGACAATGCAGACAATGCATTTTTACCTCAACGTCCCAGATGAGAAATTTATTTCATCGTCGTGCCATATTGAAGTAAATCCTAATTAATTATCTAATTTGTATAAAATGATGTTATCAAGTCCTAATTGTTAATAATTCTTGTTATTAATAAAATTCTGATCGTTGCACTGTATTATTAGGAAGGATCTAAATAACATCATTTTGTATAAATCAAATAACTGACTGAGGTCAATTTGATGATGATCATGGAATGCATTTCTAATTAGGGTGTTTTGCCATATCAGAGTCGATTATCTGCTTTGAGGTCGTTCGATTGCCGGTTTGATTCGCGTTCGCGATATATCCAGCGATAGTGGAGCAATTTTTATAATAAGAATAGGAAAAAATCGGTGGACTCTACGACACGATAAGGTGCTCAAACTCGGTAAGATGGCCAATACACGTGCACAGTTTTTCCCCCCATGGCAATGTATGGTTTGCGTCCTTGCGCAAACAAGCTATGCGTGGCTCGTGTAGGAAGCGACGTGATGAGCGTGAGTCCATTTGCGGGGTGTGGCGATACTTACTTCCGTATACAAATGAGCCGGTGTTTCTCTCCCGGGCCACACGTGCCGCCGAAAAGCGTGAAATTTATGTCGGGCACGAGTGATAAAGCACTAATTTAATTTCTACTCCCACTATTCTCACAAGGCGCATAACTGTGCGTAGTTCGTTACATCTGCACTGAAAAAACGAACGAGGTATTATTTCCCACAAAAGCGTTCAAGGGAATGCCATACTTGAAAACCTCTCACCGACAAAATATTGACTTTACTAAGTTTAAGTTTAAGTCATATTGGTTACTAATATTGACTTTATTAAGTTTAAGTTTAATATTGGTTAAAGCGGAGAACTATCTATGAACTGTCGATTATTATCGATAGTTTTAACTACCGAAAACTATCGATGCTTTTTCTTTGGGTTTTTTCTTTAGGACTATCGATGGTTATCAATAGCTCTCTGGAACGAAAATGAACGCAGATCCCGAACACACGGCGTCCATCCACCACCTAATACGCCCTCCTCCTTTTATGGTAGCTATCGATTATTGTGACGTTGCTTGGCTGTATAGAGAAATTCAATTTCTCTTCAACAAGTGCATATTGCATTAGTCGTTTTGAATGAATCAAAATGAATCATGGACGTAGGAATATCTGGACGCAGTACGAGGTATTCCTGTGGACTTAGGGAAATATGAAACTTCAGGGGTGACAGGAAATATAGATCACACTTCATTCTGTGTGCGAGTGAACCGTGTTATTCTATCCTCGTCGTTATGTTTTCTCACTTCAGACATTATCGACGCGACAATGATGACTTAAGCTTTGTTTCCATTATTTAACCTGCAATGACTTTGAATGTGTAATCATTGAATATAATTGAAGAGCAACAAATGTATAGGTGTTTAAAATGTTAGGGTTCTATTAAAAAATCAAATTGATCTTCATTTCACATTGACATCTCCAGCCGAAAGTCAAACTAATAGCTTCACTAATTATGCTTCGTCTTTGAAACCCTACAAATTTTGCCTGAAACGTTTCTTCTTATTTTGCTTTATTCTTTGTATGTATTTAAGCAACTCAATGTAAATATTGCACCCTCTACATGTCTGGTTATGTTTTTTGCTAAATATGACAAAACACAGCAGCACACATTTATAAAAAATCTATATGTACATGAAATACGAAAAGGGTAACGTCAATATTAATTTAACATAACGTTTTGTCGATTCCCTCTACATTATTGACATTTCTTGAAGTTCGTCATCCACTTTGGCATCACCTTAAGAATCAACGACGCGTACTACGCGACTTAATCGAGACTGAGAAACACTGGCTCACTGATTTGATCGATGCAGTCGATAAAATACAATCGATAATTAAGCCTTTCTCTAAACTCGCCCGTGGTTTAAAGAGCGAGCTGCGGTAGAAAGGCGTAACACGTTTATAACACGTGTATCTATTTAATTAAGATGCTTAGGACAGCATGATGAAGGGCCACGATGCCGTATCTAACTCACGCGATACGGTGTCTAATGCTAATAGGAAACACGAAGCTAATTTAATCACGCATTGTTGTTGACGTGTCAAATCGATTTTCTACCGTAAATAACACAAATTAATATTTCTGCCACAGTATTTCACTACTACCAGGATCGCCTTGGATGAATAATTCATAATTCCTATACACAAGATTAACGCCTAGAAATACATACATCTCATCTCTGAGCGTTCTGTACAAAAGTGAAATACGATTTTCATCTTTAATGAAGATAAATCAATGGAAAGTAGATTTTGCTTAACTGATGTATTATCAGTGTTTTAATTAAATTAAAAAAGAATTATTTTAACAACTATTAAAATGAAAGAAGTAAATTTTCCTTTTGTCTTGGAAGACCCCAAAGAAGAACAAAAACCATAAAATATTGATCCATACAAATAATTTGAACTGCTCTAAAAACAGAAACATGAAACTAAAATTAAATATAATAAATTCTGATAATATACCGAGGTTTAATAAAAAAAATTTTACTAAAGAAAAGATGTTTCCATTCTTCATAAGATTTTTGTTTTATGGTTCATAGACCTCATTCTTCGAAGGATTTTGGACGCTTTTATGATTACTTATGGTTACGAAGTCAACATTTACACGGGTTATCGGTAATGGGTGTTAGACATGCAAAGCATGTGAGAGAGTAATTTAAGAGAACGTTAAACTATGTGAGTGAGGACAGCACCTTAGGTGCGACATCAAAGGTGATTTATAAGCCGCTTTTTCTAAACGCCTTATGTTAACAATCCCCCCAACGATATCGCCCGAGAATAGGAAAGGCCGCGAAATATTAAAAGCTGTTAATTAAGGGACATAAAATCAAAAGTCGTAAAAAGATACGTTTCCGTGAAAACTATATTTCTCGCGGTTTTGTTCTTTCTTGTTTGACTTTAGATCCCTACAGGATATAATCGTGTATATTTTTGATAAAATTTATATTTATTAAATCTCTCTCTCTCTCTCTCTCTCTCTCTCTCTCTCTCTCTTGTTCTCTCATCTCCCTCCTAATTCTTGTATCAATAGAAGAATGACTTGGCGGGTTCGGATTAAATGAGATTAAACGATGAGAGCAGATAAACGATGGAGCAGGTTACGAAAGGAACCGAAGCGAAGGGGACAATATAATTACAAGAATGCAAGGAGCAGCTGGAATTTAACCTTCACCTGTTCCCATCTTAGTGCGATGACATGACAATGATCAACTCGGTATTTATCTGTCAAAAGATACTTGAAAATGTTTTATATCCATCATCCACGATAATCTAGGCCATTGTTTACGTTGACTCGTCAATCCATGATACCTCTTTTGAAAGTAAGATATTATTGAGCGGCACACACACACACACACACAGTTAATGTCACGACGCCAAGTACGTAAAAAATGTACGATTATGTAAAAATATCGTGATATATGAAGATACTAATATAGCATATCTGGAATTTTCAAGACGAAACTAGCTTATTTGAAATTATATTGGCTCCGATGGGATTCAACGAAAAACATATCGTTAATCTCAATAAATTTTTATTAATAAATATATTTCTTAAATCGAAAAAATTTTTATAGAAATTTAATTGATAGTATTTCAATATATAACAAATTAGGTATTAAATTGATCTGCAAATTGTGTGCGCAAAGTGTTAATATGTACAATATATTACATTATATTATATGTACAATATATTAAATTTCATATATTAAATGTATGATTATGTATATAATGTCGTAGAAATACTAATAGTATGTCTGGAATTTTCATGATAAAACTGGTTTCGAAGCTATATTGCCGTGTCAATGTGATTCAAAAACATACATACATATATTCGGTTCTAATAAAATATCTTACAAAAATAAAAAAGAAAATATGTCTAGTGTATAGAAATCTTTAAGCATGTGTGATATCAATAATATTTCTTTAAAATTTTGGAATACAATATCTGTAAAACATTTAGGAAAACAAGCGTTCTCGTAAGCGTATTGTTCAAATCGTTTTAAATCATTCTAATAAATGCGTGTATCTTTTTATGTTAAAGATCTTTTTTCTTCTCACGGTAACGTAGATATGAATTCTACATGTCCATAAAAAATGACTAACTCGTCCTTATCGTATAGCAAGATTACGATAACTTTGACCACACGATTTAACAAGCATATATTGTCAAGTTCATGACCTTAAATAATCTTCAAAAGGTTTCATCTCGCGCTCATTATTTATTTAAAAGTTATAAAAAATATAATAGTTGATAAAAATGTTTAAAAAACATACAGATAACATTAGTGCTAAAGTACGTTATTTACTGATGTAGTAAAAACAATACATGTATATATCTTCTTCGCTTGCATTCCTGCCAAACCTCAACCCCAAGTCTACATTAGCGTTCATTGTTGTAAAATTTATCTTAGTTGGTGTACTTTTCTTGTGTATTACAGGTCATGGTCATGACTTTGACAATATATGTTAAAATCTGAATAACTCGTGCTACACATAAATTTTTCTAAACATTTACTATATAAATTAATATATTTAACGTAAATAACATAATTTAATTAATACTGTATAAATATAATTTAATTAATACTATATAAATTAGAATATTTAATATAAATAATATGATATAAATTAATAACTCTTTAAACAAATAAGAGCTAAGATTTCTTATTCACATAAATAACAAATATAGATCTATATTAAATCTTTGTCTTATCAAATTTATAAGTCTACACTAAAAGTAATGGATATCGAAAAGATTAGCAAGATCCCTGTGTAAGGTAGATTACATATTGGGAGTCGCAAACGGAAATAAACACATGTCTCTATATATAAACAAACATAAGTACTATCAGTAATAAGTACTTATAAAAGTCTCAAGAATAAATAATTAGCTATTTTGAATCACATTGACACGGCAATATAGCTTCAAATAAACCAGTTTTATCATGATATCGCGTATTGATACAAATACACTTTGTATATTTTGCATTCAAAACACTTTTGGAAGACATTATCATTTTGCGTTGCCAAAGTTATCGTAATCTTTCGAGTCTTCGCTCAAAATCCGGCAACGCGATCCTTCCTATTATACGTATCTTCGTTATCATCGCTTCAACTCGAATGCGTCCGTCGCAGATGCGGTCCCGCAAATTTCACGAGGCGCAGCTATCATTTAAACGAACTTTATCGACGTGTCGGACCTCCATTGCCCGGCGCATCCATCGCCTAATTAGCCGGTTTATCCTAGTGACACGTGCCGGACATTCGGGGGCCGCCGCGCGCATCTGCGAAACTAAGACAATAGATAGCCGGCTGCAGCTGTTTGAAAAAAGCGGGACGACTGTAATTGGCTGCGGCGGGTGCGGCAGAGAAGGCAGATACGACACGACGAATCTATTTCATTAGTTTGCACCCCTCGCCGAGCGCCGCCGGTTAAAGTAGACGATTACTTTCGACCGTTTCCGGAAAATTTATGTCTATCACCGCCAGCAATTTTACGCCCCTTATCTCACCGGCGTACGGTACGACTTTTGTTTCGTCGTTGTGACTGAATCATCGCGGTAACTGCAGCGGAGGATCGTTGCGAAAGAGTGGCATCGACGGAAGCGCGAAAGCGACGCGTTTATTCCTCCAACTTTCTGTTCGGAAATTATAATCCGAGTTAGGAACGTTACTTCGAGGAAGTAACGCGTTACCGTCACCGTTGCCGCTTCGTAAAAAGTAATGCATTACAGTTACTCGTTACTAATTTTAAAAAGTAACCGTTACCGTTACCATTACTAAGAAAATAAGGGGGTTCGTTAATTTTAATTACTTTTTTATAATAATAAAATAAAATATGTAATTTATTTTGTGATAAAATTATTGTTTTCAAACTTAAATTATTATTTTTGCTGTAGTTTATCTAAAAAGAACAATTCAAAACCTGATATCCTGATAATAATCCTGATTCGGAGAACTAATATTTTTTTATGAGCTTGACTCTATCTTATTATCTTTTATTACGCAAATCTTATCATTATCATTATCTTATCATTATCTTTCTTTACGCAAAAGTTATTGTCGGTACAGAGCCAAATTTTGCAATTTGGGGCTCTAAAAATTTGGGGACTAAAAATTTTTAATAAAGTGTAATACACATATACACTTGTTTCATGGTTTCTTACAAAAAAGAGTGAATTACACTAAGCATACCTATTATTAAATTTATCAAAAATTTTTAACAGCTAGATTACAAAATCCGACCTTGCACTAACAATCATTTTTACAAGAAGCATAAGATAAAACTACGTACTATTTTTCAGCGAGATATTTCTCCAATCAAGAATACTTAATACACGCTATCAGCGTATGACCAGCATATCATCTGTTGAATAGAGATAACCAAAGTCACAATAAAGGTAACTGTTAAACCCGTTATCATTACTGTTATCATTACAAAAATGTAACGACATTTCTGTTACAAACAGAAAAAAATTATCGAAAGAAAGTAAGAATAATGGTAACGGTGTTACACAAATAACGCATTACTTTCCAATTCTGATTATAACATGTCGATCGTTCCCGATTTCTCTTTCAAGAATCCGTTGGGTTACTTATCGAAGCGCTTGGTATTAATATAGAAGAATCCGGGTCTGTCCAAGTTGATTCAAAGTTAAATTGATACTTTGTTTATATATTTATTGTGTTTATATATTTACTGTGAGAGAAAACGAAATCACAAAATATTTGTTTTAGAACCAAGATATTTTCTTTCCTCAAGTTTCATTAAAATCGAAATAATATTACAGTTAAAAAAGATGGAAAGAATTGATGGTCGTCTCTATTGTGTATCTGCACAGTCGATCACAACGATTAGTCGCCTGAAAAGTTGTAACTTCGAAATTCTGAAAAGCGTAGCATCTTGCCTCGGGGACTTCCTCTATATACTATTGGACCACGTCGCCGCGTTCCCCATTGTTGCCGTTGGATTACATTTCTCTCAAGAGATCGTTATCGTGGCTTGATACCTCTCCTGCGCCAAATTACACGGTTAACACGAGCCGAAACCAAGGAGAGGGAGGGTGGGGAGGGGTTAGGGGCAAGATTGACGCGCCTGTAAAGATTCCAATCTCTCGGCCGTAACGAGTTGTGACATGCCTCGTTGGCTCTTCACACACTATCCAATCCTTTGCTGCCGATCCGATATAGAGCGCGAGAGAGTGAATTCTCCGTTGTCGTCGGCTCTGGTGGATCGGATCCGCGCACGCTTTAGAAGCTAGTCGGTCGTGCGATCGAGGCCTAAGTCCGGACGCGCCTCGTTCATTGTGCGAAGCTGGGCTGTCGCTCATGCGAGCTAAATCGCGCGATACGACAGATACGGAAATTACACGCACGTAGTCGCGGCTGTCTATTTTATCGGACGAAAATACAAGCATAGAAGCCAGGCCAGTGCGATGACGAGGAAAGAAAAAATAAAATAAAACGTACACAATGCAAAAGCGCGCCGCGTGTGCAAGTAAAAGTGAGTGGTTGTGTATTTGCGATCGAGATCTCCACGTGAAATTCAAAACCGAATCCTCGACGAGGAGGAGAAAGAGGAAAGGGATGGGCGAGGATGGGTGAAAAAAGCGTCTTTCGCGTAATATTTCCGGATCTTTTCTTGGATCTATGCGATCGACCGTGGTAGCAGCCAGATCGCTGCGCGCGGAGCTTCCTTGTCGAACAATTCCCAATGGAGACGTGCCGCTAATTCCACTGAGTCGGATTTTCCTAGTAGATAGAGATCTGCTGAAAGAGAGAGAGAGAGAGAGAGAGAGAGAGAGAGAGAGAATGCGAATGGAAGGATTTGTAGACGCGGGTCGCGCAGCTTCAGTATTATGTTGCGTCACATTCTCGCATTCTCGTTGTACCTGCTCGCCCTTTTCAGATTGTGCATCGGAGTCCAAGATATATCACGATAAATGACTAATGTACCTGCGTCGCGTCACAAAGGATTTGCTGGCTTTATCATCACTATTACCGCATACCTCTCGCTTATCACGTGCAGGTATCAAATTCTTACAAGCGCGTCGCTGTGACCGCGGACCTCGTCATCTTTCGTGGATATCGAGCCAGCTTAAAATTTAGTCTCTTTGACAGGATCAACCGCGCGACCCCTTACCCGTGCAAACAAATCCCTGTTTGTTCGATAACCGAGAACTGCGTAAAACAACTGGTCCCCCGGACGTGTCTTCCAATAATCTTCCTGTCGGAAGGTCCGCGCGTTTAAACTTCTCTTCTCCCGTGGACAAATATTATCAATCTTACAAAGTCCTTTTTTCCAATGTACTCGGGAAAAAATTGCGACCCCATAAGTCCAGGGCGGCAAAGATTCACACCTAATCTGATGGATCACTTTACAGACCAGCGATCGGGTCGAGCGACAAAGGATCAGCGAAGGAAAAATCTTTGGTATTGCTATGCAATCGCCAATGTACACAATGCGTGATCAATATGTTTATTTATGTGGTATTAGAATTGTAAACAGATAAACACATATGCAGCATAAAGTATGTGTGAATTTTAAAAAGATAAATATTTTAAAAATTAACTTTGTTGAAAATTGGATATGAAAGATGTTAAATAGGAAGAAAAGTATTTGTCAGTAAGATATTTTGTTTACGTCTTCGTGTAAGTGAAAATAAATTCTAGTTGATTTTACTAATAATCTCTGGTCTCCGTGACTTAAGACCATTAAAAACACGTCATTTTTAGGTTAACTGTAAAGAATAAAGGTAAAAATACTAAATAGAGGGTCTGATATATGCTCTTGATAAATATTATCAAAGATATGTGGTTCAGTAACATTGAAAAGAATTCAAGCGTCGCTTATTGTTTGTTAAAAAATTATTTAACAATTTTTTTATAAATAGAATGTAATTTTATACATAATGTACATTAAAATATGATAAATAGGGAGAAGGGTGCGGGGCCCCTGCACTTCTTCCCTAAAAAAACTAACTGAACCTGAGTCATCCTATACATTTTTTGTATAAAATACTAAATGGAGGACTCACATTCTATCATCTTGACCTTGACGTATGTTACTAAGGATATTATGTCCCTGAGTAACATTCAAAAAGTTTCAGGTGTTGCTCATTGTTTATTAAAAAAATTATTAACAAAAAAAGTTTTATAAAGGGAACGTAATTCTTATATGCAGTGTACATTGAAATATAGCAAATCTTTTCCTTAGTCCTTTTAAACTATCATTTACATCGTTATTGGTTCCAGGTAGCAATACATCATTTTGATTTTGATTCATCACTAACTACTATTAACGACACTGATTTTTTCAAAACCTAAAAATGACGGTCTGTTATCTATCTGTAAAATTAACATCACCAAAGATATTATATTTTCACGTGTTTTTCATTCAACGTGTTTTTCACGCAAAAAAATTATATTTTTAGATTAAGTAAATTTTATTAGATTTAAACGAATTTTATATATATTATACAGTATTTTTAACTAATATTTCAATCAATAAGTATTATTACTTGATTCGCACATTATCTATACTTGGTAAATTCGTTTCATAAATCATACTATATTCATTTTTATAAAATGGTGTAAAATAAACTCAGCTATTAATAAATAAAATGGTTTTTTAGTCAGTGTTAATTTATTAAAACTTCTTTAAGTTTATAATTCGTACGCGATTGTTTATTTTCGAACTCACATTTCCGGATATTTTTAGTTGGTTCCACGTGAATGCGTTCCTTTCCATAATAACGACGACACCGGGCCCCATAACTTACGTCTTCGCTTTTAGAGAACTGTAACGACGCAGCATTCGTGAGAGCTAACGGACCGCGATCTGTAAAGAGTTTAACTGGTGGGACGCAATAATTCAGGCCGTTCTATGGTCAGTGCCGGGATCAACCTGAAAGGGCTAAGATATTTATGGGTTGCAGCTGATCTCTGACCATATAGCGTTCCTCACCCAAAAATGAGTTTGGAACAGTCGACCCTCGCCAATAATCAGCGCATTTGTATCGAAGAATGCATCATTTGCATCATTTGTAGAGCCATTATGGAGTAAAATTTGAAACTAATCGACTTTGCTCGTACAAATGTGGTAGATACGACAGGATTACAGTATACAATCGATGGACATGCATAACCCCGCAAAAAGTATTGAAATTTTAACAGTAAGACAACGTTCGGAAAAGTCATAATCCCGATAACCGCGAATACAATGTACCAAATTACAATTTCCTCGAAATACTGAAAATGTACTATTGTCCCAAAAAGTCACAATCCTGAGAACTGAATACAGGAATAATCACCTGAAATATTAAAAGCATGAAATTATCAATAATTTATCATACAAATTTGTAGAGTAACTTTATATTTTCAATACAATTGATCTATTATATAATAGTTTTCATAATAAATTGCAATTCGAAACCTTTTTAAGATTCATTTGTTAACAGAGAGAGAGGAAGAAAGACACAGAGGGAGAAAGAAAGTTTCTGCTTGCCGTGTTGCGCGAAGAAGCGTTCAGCGATTCCTAAAGACGTCGACGTGTTTACACCATCTAAATACGAAGCTCGTCGCATGAATGCGTATCAATAAGACACTCGCGATCCCTTGTAATCCTTCCAAACGCCCGTCGCCGTTACCTCGGCGCGACACGCCCGAGGAAAACCCTTCCACTCGGAGCGCTCTCTTTCTTCAAATCGCCAGCCAGACGAATCAACAGAAATTCTATGCAACCCTCGCCTCCATTCCAGCTATTCTTCCCGATGTAATCGAGTCGGAGAGAAAGAAAGAGACTACCCCTTTGAGTCTAACCAGGTCGTAGGTACGACCAGGCGAGGGAAGAATAGTGTTTTGGCAGACCGCGATAATGTCGGTGCAGGCGTTTTCTTTGACGAGCTACCGTAGCCAGCGCTAATGGAAGCTGCCGCGATATTCGGAGGTGGTAGCTCGTGAAACGCGATCAGGATTTAACCCCCCTACCTTACCCGCCTGTCGGTGTCACCGCTGCTTTACCCTTAATCCGCCTACGCCGAGTGGACACCGCCACCAGAGTACAATGTTACGAGGATCCCTCTCTTTCTCTCTCTCTCTCTCTGTCTCTCCCTCTTTCTCCCTCTCTCTCTCTCTCTCTCTCTATCTCGTCATTTCGGTCTCACTTAGTACTCGCACCGTACAACACCCACACACACACTCCCGTGGAGGCATCATCATTTTCGTCACGTGTCGTTACCTGACGCGAGATCGAGTTTCTCGATGGTCATCCGGCGCCGCGCTTCGCTTGATTGCCGAGATGCCGAAGGAATCGAAGCGTGAACGGTGCGAATGCCTCGTGGGAGTAACTAAAAGCCGCGCTAGCTATTAGCCTCTAACGAATCTAACACCTATAGGCCAGACCAGGCTGGTCGGAAGTCAGCGCGGAGAACACTTAATAATATGTGGTAAATTGAGACTTACCATAGTATGTTCTACGGCACCTTCCTCGAGATTCGACGTATTTGTCTGCGCGTCTGACAGAATGGGAACCGTCATCATCAGTGTCGTCGTCATCGTATCTTGCTATCGTAGCAATGAGAACTTTTTGTACTCTGATATCATATAGTAAAGATGCATTGCCCGTATAATATCTATACAAAATCACTGAAACTTAGAAATACAGCTTATAAAAGTACTGGGTTTAAAATTATCGGAAAGTATACATATACACATATTAGGTGTACAAATTAATTCAGTGCCTTTACATTTAACGTCTTGTAACTCTGGGTCAAATTAAAGTTTTTTGCCGTCCTATAGTGATTTGCAGGTGCCAACCTCAAGCTTTAAGAAGCACTATAATAGTTGGCAGTCCTGCTGACATAACCTCACGGCAGAGAATATGAAAAGCAGCATTTGAGATATTGAGATTTAAAAAAATTTTTTTTAATATGGGAATTTAATTTGGACAGTAGAGAGTTAAAAGAACTTAAAAAAGCAGCTGAAGGAATGTCACATGAAGAAAACGTGCTACTATTTTAAGAGTTATTACTTACCTTTCTTTAGTAGATATTTATATTTTGCGTTAAAGACAAAACTGCAGTTCTCATTTAAAACCGAGTTCCTGAGATTTCCG
Source organism: Odontomachus brunneus (assembly GCF_010583005.1). Lineage (NCBI taxonomy): Eukaryota > Metazoa > Arthropoda > Insecta > Hymenoptera > Formicidae > Odontomachus > Odontomachus brunneus. Next base: position 668,303 of record NW_022639531.1, read on the forward strand.
ATATCTGTCGACTAAAACCCGGGAACGAGAAAATACCTGCAACGGGTCTTTTACGAGGTGCTTGGCAAAACAAAACCGTCAGTATAGACCAATAGGATAGACCAAAGATTGTGTCAGTCGCGCGATTTATTTTAAAAGATATAAAAGATGCTGGTGACTCTAACCCTTACAAGGGTTACAAAATTCATGGGAAAACTGGAGACACTTTGGGGTTCTAGCGGTTGTCGAAGAAACCCTTGCGTGGCGAAACTACCCGAGCAATGAGAACCAATTTAGTTTCTATTGTTAATGTGACAGTTTTGAAAAGCTCTAGTTTTGAAAAAGGGAAAAGGTAGGAAATCATTAATTTTCCTAACCTATTGAGGAACCTTTCTATAGATTACCGAATAGATTTACATCGAGTTGAAGGATTGTACGACCGTTACAAAACGTGCGATTTATAATAGTTATCGTTACTATTTCGTACCATTACTCGCATATCTCGTTAGAAAGGACGAATATTTATTATGACATTAATTGGAAACATTGTGACGTGAATATGTATCCACGTATCGATACGCCCCGTCGGGAGGACTGGGTGGTAAATTCTACTAGATAAAACCCGATCGACGCCCAACTCTATAAATTTTTCATGAGATTACAAATAATTATGCTAATATTCACACTCAAGCAGCGTTCCCCGCGTGTCACCCCGTAATGAAAAGATCGACTTTTAAAACCGAGCCGGTCATGCATCGCCGCACAGGTGGTGAATCGGCGACGTTTTTGACATAAATAGAAAGAACACCGAGGCAAACGATCGAGAAAAAATTATGCGTCAAAGAGAACGGCCAAGCTCTCATATGCTCTCAGTTGCCACATTTTGTGTAGCATTTGAAATTTTAAAGTACTTTTTTATTAAATTGTAGCTACTGACGGATAGATTAAAGATACAGGGTGCGTCAACTAAATCCGAACAAAATAAAGAATGTATTTAACAAAAGTTCATTGGTCAAACGTACAAAATTACATAAAAACCTTTTTTCGTGCCATTTGTGGAACCGTTATAGACAAAAATTACTCAATGTAACCACCGTCTGCCGCAATTACTGCCTCGATCCTGAGTCTGAAGCGATTGCACGCTCTCTGCAACGCCGGCTTGTCCATATTGAAGAATGTTGCTTCAATAGCGGCCTGCACTGAGAGAAAAGACTGGTAACTATAACAAACCGCATTTAGTTACAGAAATTTATTGAATTCTTAGTAACCAATACTAAATATGGTAATAATTACCAAATATTTAATAGATCGGGAATATGACGTAATTGCATTCACAGTAACATCAATTAAATAATTTAGTAATAGTTACTTAATGTTAAATATTTTATATGAAATATATTACAGTTATGAGCAGATATTTGATAATTGTTATGAAATTGTTATATCCCATATAATAAAAAATTCAGTAGGTACGAGTTCTATTTTGTTAAAAGTAAAAGTATGTTTTGTTGCAGCACAACGAAAAATTCATTCATTTGCAGCTATTATATCGTTTCAATATCTATTATTACCAAATGGTGATATGTATCACTATGGTACTTGTATATCTTTAATGTGTACTCATAAATAGTTATAATTTTATTAAAACATAATTTAAGATTTCAAATTTCGCAAAATGCGCATGCAGCCGCACTTTTTATTTTACGGAGAAAGTGCAGAATTGTTTTGGTAGTCGGATTGTCTTGATAAAATTAAAGTGACTCGTTTAACGATACGAGAGCGGCGTAAAAGTGGAGTTTTACTGCTTTGGGTCACTAAAAGTTTCGAGTTTTCATTCCTGCTGTGTCTGAAACTGGACGAGTGTCTGAAACTGGACGAGGTGGTTGGCGCGTGGACATAAAATAAAGATCGAGCGGACGCATCGGGCTTGAGTGCATACAACTAGCCTGCATCGTAACATCTGCCACTAACAGTCTGACAGTCCGACCGCACATTTGCGCAACTGTCGCGTCGGCGCTTAGGTCATGAGACAGGAAAACCCATTTAGATTCCCGATGATAATTAGCGATGATCGATGCTGATAATAATATATCTTTACGACTCGAATCTTGCAGCTATAGCATATGACACTTTCTTCACCAACACGACAATAAACAACACAATGTAATTGGGAATTTTACATTTTATTTTTTGTCTGTGAATTAGATAACAAATAATAATTAATAAATAATTAATAAATCCCCGTACACCTTTATATTCGAAAAAAATCCGCGCAAGAGTATCGAAAACAGATCAAACGTCAGCCACTGAACGTTTTATTCTAGCTGTCCGTAGCGGCGACTTTTATTTTTCGATAATGTAATTAGTTACTCTACTGCCCAAACTAATTAACTTATTAATTAATTAAAAAGCTTTTCATGTATATACGATGTTTAAAACTAAAGTACTCAATATACAGGGTATAGCAAAAGTACCGGAACGGCAAGATAACTCGGCGGGGGAGCATTTTAGAGAAAAATGTTTCGAATAAACGTTGTAAGGCTTAAAAAGTCGCATTTAATGACAGTAGTTATTTGACCTAAGATGACGTCGCCAAGGTCAGGACAAGGTCAACTTTGCTTTTTTAAATAGAAATACATATTTTTTATTACGGCATTTTATTCTACGTAAAAAAGCAAACAACTTTTGCTTGAAAAAATTTTTTATACGACCTCTATTTTCTAAGATATTTACGTAAATATCTTTTTAAGCCTTACAACTTTTATTCGAAACATTTTTCTCTAAAATGCTCCCCCGCCGAGTTATCTTGTCGTTCCGGTACTTTTGCTATACCCTGTATATAAGGTAAAATGCGAGGCCTGGATAGCTTCTTAATTGGTACGCGGAAAAAAAGATTTGGTTAAATTAATCAAATATCCGGTCGAATATAAACGATCCAGAAATTCCGATTGAAGTAACCCGAATTTTATTTAAGTTAACAAGATTTTTGGTAGACTAACCAAACATGTCTAGTTATTTAGCTAGACATGTTTGGTTAAATAACCAGACATGTTTGGTTGGTCTGTCAAAAATCTTGTTAACTTAAACAGAATTCGGGTTACTTCAATCGGAATTTCTGGATCATTCATATTCGACCAGATATTTGGTTAATTCAACCAAATCTTTTTTTTCCGTGTAGAATGGTAGCCCAGCAAATGAAAGGTCCCGGGTTCAATTCTCGGTTCAGTTTACGATGTGTTGCGATTTGTTTTCTCCAATTTTTTCTGGCATGTTTTCTCATGGAGTTCGTAAAAAATCCTTGATTAGATTTATAGTACATATAAAGTAAAATTTTACTTTTCTAATTTTTTATTTCCTCAAAATAGATTTATGAATTTCGTCACGAAGTTCCGTTGGGCACTTATTATCGCTACTAACATATTAAAAAAGGTAACAGCATTGTAATTTCCACGTGATGTCGGTTAAGATAGAAACAATATTCATTCATATTCATATTGGGGATTCATATTGGAGATAAATAATGATAAAACTGATTTGTGACTTCAGAATCATGGGCAGTAGAGGGTTAATGTATCCATATTATCGTCGACATTTTATTTGATGCAAGGGCGAATTGTGCCTGAAGAAAGTCACTGTGGCATACACATGAATCGATTCGTGAGCAGAGAGGAAAAGGGTATAAGATGATATCTAATGGTGTCATTCGAGATTATAATGGCCACTTTTCTAGAAAGGCTTATTTTTATCTTTGGAAAAAGGACTAAAATGCAAAATGACTAAAAACGTGTCGATGAATAATGAGAAATTCCGCGAAGAATAATAGCCTATTGATGTAAAGCGAAAACGATTTTCTTTTCTTTTTGCCTTCTTTTTGACTTCAAACTGACTTTTTCTCGCTATTCATTGGTTCTTTCTTGTCTCGTTGTCGTACCAGTGGCGCCGAGTTTCCACAAGCAAGCGTGACCGAAAGTTCCACAAATGTATGGTTCCCATCACACGACAAGAGGTCGGCATGGTCCTAACTTCGTCTACCATCTTTTCTCTCTCTTTCTCTCTCTCTCTCTCTCTCTCTCTCTCTCTCTCATCTCAGCCGTTAATTCATGGTCAAACTCCGCGATGTTGCTTGACCGAGAATCCGTTGGATTTTTTTTCTACCCTACTTCTTTTCACATTTTTTCGTCTTTCTTAAACTGTCGTCAAAGAAATTAGAGCTGTGTCGAATTTCGGCCATATGAACATCCGGTGGCTACGAAGAGTTACGCCTCTTGGACCGCGTCGCTGGTCTATAGTTGCGACATACAAGCGAGTTATATCGACAACATATTACTGTCCACTCTTGCCAGTAAACTACTAAATCTGGATTAAATTTACAATCCAATCAGGCGGACTTATTGTACGTTATTGTATTAACAAAATCGGACATACGTTTCGCTCAGAATAATTATTTCTCTAACAATAATATGATGATATTGGATTGTTTGGAAAGTTCATGCCGATTTTCAGTAGATTGCATTGGAACATGTCTGAATATGTCAAAGTTATTGAAAACATATGATTTGTATACATATTCTTAACGATGACATTTCAACACATCTTTAGAAAAAAATTGTTTGAGATAAATTGATTCGTGTCGGTTTTGTATCCTTTTGAAGATGGAAGAAAACAAAGTGTATTTTAGACACTTGATGCTTTTCTATTATAAGAAAGACAAAGGTGCCACAAATAAGATATATGCTATTTACGGAGAAGGTACTTTAATTGAAAGAACTATGCGCAAGTGGTTCACTATGTTTAAAGCTGGTAATTTCAACTTTAAAGTCCAAGAACGCTCGGACAGACTCTCCACTACTGATGATGACCAAATCAAGACACTCGATCGAGAATAACCCGCACTATATAACACGTGAATTAGAATGAATATACAGGGTATAGCAAAAGTACCGGAACGGCAAGATAACTCGGCGGGGGAGCATTTTAGAGAAAAATGTTTCAGATAAAAGTTGTAAGGCTTAAAAAAACGCATTCAACGATAGTAGTTATTTGACATAGGATGGCGTCGCCAAGGTCAGAACAAGGTCAACTTTGCTTTTTTAAATAGAAATATATATTTTTTATTACGGCATTTTATTTAACGTAAAAACACAAACAACTTTTGCTTGAAAAATTTTTTTATACGACCTCTATTTTCTAAGATATTTACGTAAATATCTACAAGATTATTGGTTTCAATAATTTCTTACTTGAATTCTATCAACTTTACCAAAAAATATCGAGAAATAAAAATTGCTTATTTTGTTTTCATAGAGCTCTGTGAATTTTTTCAGAATTTTGTGTTAACTTTTTAGTACTTCAAGAAAATGTAAGAAAATGAATACTATCGTTGAATGCGTTTTTTAAAGCCTTACAACTTTTGTCTGAAACATTTTTCTCTAAAATGCTCCCCCGCCGAGTTATCTTGCCGTTCCGGTACTTTATACAGGGTATAGCAAAAGTGCTATACCCTGTATATCGACATATAAAAATATAATGTTGTCTTTGAATTTTTCTTAAAAATTCGGCACGAATTTTCCGGACAACCCAATATAATGAATATAGACTTACGTTCCATAACGTTTAAGGAAACCGAATTTAGTTAGCCCAAGGATTAAGTTGGCTATGTACTATCGTTTGTGTTTATCATGAAAGTAACAGTGGAAACGAAATTGCAAAATGTTTCTTTTAGAACAAATTCCTAGAGTTTCATTAAAATCGGAGTAGAGTCATAGTTAAATGTTGGGAAAACTGATATTTAGTAGTTGCTCAATACATTTTTATATCTTATCTATATCTTTATATTTTTTATATCTTATCTATATCTTTATATTTATATTTTTATTTTTATATTATTATTTTTATTTTTATCATACATTTCATATCAATATTCCTCATCATGACTGAATAAAATGACGTATTATTAGTTAAAATAAAGTCTCCTGCAAGAGTGTGATAGATTATTCCAGGTAATTAAAGTAATTTTTATTCATAAAATGATTAAAATCAAATACGAAAGATAAAGTTGACTTTACGTTAAAATAGAAAATAAAAATAACTATACTTTAGCTATCGGAAGTGTAGTATTTAGTATCTTTACATTTTTTCTGAAACAAAACAGTAATAGTAAATTTATTACAAAATACAATGTGTAAAAGAAATATAGCGTTGAAAATTATAAACAAAAATGAGTGAAAGGAGGACGTTAAAAGTGTCGATTTTGATCTCCAAGTGTAAAGTGAATAAACTTTGAAAAATCATTGTTTTGGTTCTCAAATTATAAAAAATAATAATTATTTGTCCAAAAAGTAGTGGGAACATTGCTAGAATGATTTAAATATAGTAAAAAAATGACATTATCCACACATATAGTTTTGATAATTGAAAACTATGATTCTAACCTGAATTGTTGTTAAACATGTAAAGATCATGGACTACTTTAGCACTACCCAGGATACACTACGTGGAAGTATAGTCCGTGTAGCATTCCTTAGCAGAGATCTGAACCCCACAGTTCGTCAGTCTTGTGGTGAAGAATTATTAGTATCATCAGATTCTGATAAAAGTATAAAGGAAACGCGAGTTCGTTTATTTTATCATTCATACACATATACACACAACACACACGCACATACGCACACATACACACCTGTTTCTTTCGAACAGTATAGTTCTAAACGATAAGATATTTTTCAAGGTGCAAAGCGCACGCATTTTATATGTAAGCTTCTTACTCTAAGTTGCTAGCCAATCTCATTTTGTACAACAGCAAAATGATCATATTGCAACATATTCATTATTATAGAACAAAATATACAGGATTGTTGGTGGCATAAAAACATGGAAAAAGTTATTTCTCCCATGTATGCATAGTCAATCGTAACAATTAGGTATCTGTAAAGTTGTAACTTCGAAATTCTGAGAAGTGTAGCGTCTTGTCCCGGTTTCCCAGTTTTCCCTATCATGCTAAATCTGCGTAAGACTAAGTGACTTATCATCTCACGAATATTCGATACCGTCTTATTCACGATAACTATGACGTGTTCCTATAGAAGGCATAATCGAGTCCTGTCGCCTTACGATTTTTCGCGCTAAGACGATGATATTTCACCGGTCCGCTGAATAGCCGTTGACTCCCGTCGTAAATGTAAAGATCAAGTGAGCGAGATTGTTCCCTCTTGCCACCACCATCTTGCCACCACCTCGCAAATTCTCGCTCTAATCTGTGAGTAATTGTCCCGGCACAAAGGCGAAAACGGTGCCGAGCTGCCGACGACCTGCCCACCCTACCAGCACTGTGCCTGTCCCTTTCAATGCATTTTTTTTACTTTGGCGATCAGCTCTGACACCCACGCCAACGATTAATCTTCAATTATGGCACCGCTGACAGCCGCACTCGTAACACCTTTATGGTCGTCCCGGAATTCCCAGCAATCCGAAACTTTATGCTACCGTGCGATTCTTACATTGAAAAAAAATGTTGCTGAGAGAAAAAATACGTTGATATAATTAAATGTCGCGGACTGCCACAAATATAAGCAGTTAATTCGACTCTGTTAACGTGACTGTGTTAGGTGACGTGTTATTAGTTAGAATGAAGTGCATTTTCTTGCAAGTGTATGGTACTGTTTCGGGTAATAAAAGCAATTTTCACCGCGATGACCGCATTTAGACTGCCAGCAGCCCTTCTATTCTACTCGACGATTGAATATCTAAGCGCTTCATAAGTTTAGTTAATTCTTCTCTCAGCTTTCACAATTGTAACTTTAACTTTTGCAACTTTAAATTTTACGATGCAACAATACCATCCCTGTATCACATGAAATGACATGATAAAAAATGGGGCGAGAGTCCCGGTTAAAGAAAGGGTATTATTTCGAAATTCTTTTGACAGAAGTCCTCAAGGCAGCGACAAGGAGGTCAGGAATGATCGAAGGATCGGAGGGTATCTAGCAGGTATTGGTTTTTTCGAGGTGTCATTTGTATCGGGGCCCCCAAATATGTGGCATCCTACGCTAGGATATTGATGTGCATGGGGCGCGGCTGTCATTGTACGCGTGCGACTTCCTCGACACATACTCGCTACGGCGCGCCTTATACCCTCGAACGAAAGAACTACACTTGATATATTGGGACTTTTGTATCTTCCCGGGGTGCAGCTTCAACGCAACAGCGGCAGCAGCCGGCGTATCCTTTTATACACGCTCCGGAGGATTGCGATCGCCGGATAACTCGCCGGCCCGCCTCCTAGAGCCGAGGAAGTCGCCGCTTCTTCTTCGCTAAAAAGCCCGAGTTAAGTCGACGTCGTAAAAGCGTGAATGCGATTCGCGTCGTAACGGCGCGCTTTCTTTTCCGGCAAGTGAAATAGTGGCGACTTTTTGGAGATGCGATGTTATTAGCTCTGGACTCGCAGTCGTTTTGAATAGCGCCCTTTCCAAGACGAAATAGTCATCGGCCGGACCACCGTGGGTGGTTTTCGTCTCGGTGAGAGAACAAAATTCACTCCTACTTTCCGTTTCCTGAATTAATTCCCGTTCGCGCCATTCTCGCACAGTCGGCAGTCGGCGATAGATAGATAGATAGAGACAATGGCACTAGAACGAGTGCCACGTGACTGGCCGTTGGAGTGTCGGCGCGTGAAGAGAAGGTAGCCACGAGCTGCCACCACGACGAGAGAACTGTAAATCATTTCTGGGATCATTACTACTCGTCCCGCCGCCGTCGCCGCCGCCGCCGCCGCCGCCGCCGCCGCTCGATGGAACGAAGGCGGCGGCGCGGCAATGCGGTTTTTGCGAGGAGCGTTTTAACGCCGGCATAAAACGCATCGTTAACCGTCGAGGGTGAGGAATCGACGGCAGGGAGGCAGAAAGAAAGGAGAGAAAGAGAGTGAAAGAGAGAGGAGCCGCCGCCCTTACTACACCACACGCACACTCCCACATATGCCGCATGGACGCTGGCCTAATAACTCGGCGCAAATGATGGATGTTACTTCGGTAGCCACATCTCGGGCTGTTATTATGAGGCGGTTTCGCGAGTCGGCGGAAAAGCGTGGAGTCATTCGCGAAGCTTAACGGGAGCGGGCCAACGGAACCTCACGGCCGACATATGGCGCCTGCGGCACCCCGCGATGCGACAGATAATTGATCTCGGTCCTCGTGGAACTATCGCTTGGAAGCTACCGCCGGGAATCGGAATCTGTGTAAGGCGCGGAATTAGAATGGAGAATTGATTTCGTGTAAACCGGACTGTGACCAATCTCGCGATAATGACGGTGCGTAAAATCGTTTGGTCAATATACAGGAAAGGTGATATCTCACCGACTTTGTTGATATCGGCGTACAGGGTCCGCCAACGAAAATTTTTCACCTGGATTATTCTGTAATCAATTGATTTTTATCAAAAATACCACGTCAATACACGTCAATATTGTTTTCAAGGGGGTTGTATGATTGTTATAAATGCAACTATATCACTTCATCCCCTTAACTGGGGACAAAAGGACCCCTTTTGGAGATGAAAAATTTGTATTATAGTGAATAAGTGTTGTCGGATAACACACTGTAAATACTTAAAAATGTTTGTAGTAATTTTGGACAAAGACTATAATTGTATGGAAGTTGATGGAAGGCATTTTGAATATTTAATAAAATAAATCTAATAAAATAAATCTTTCTCTAAATTGTAAATTGTGAATTTTTAATTTACCTCCAAAATTTCCAAATGCGATTTTTCAAAAGACATTCATTCAAATTAGCATTCATTCAAAAAATAAATGCTATTGTGAAAAGAATTAAAATATTTTTGAAATGTGATATATTATTTGACCGCTATTGCTGTTTAAGATTTTTTGGGAGATAGCTACCTTAATTAAGGATAAAATGATAGGAAAGGACTTTTTTGTTTAGTTGAATATATAAGTACACAATAAACAACAATAAATGGTGCTACTACATCTACCATATCATATAGAGAGAATGACTTGGTTGAATCAAATAAACACTTCTTTGGAATAGTCCAAACGAATTTTTTGATTGATCGAACAAAATTTTATTTGATGCAACAAAAATATTTATTTGCGGCTTAGTTCCAAAGAAATATTTTTGTTGTGTCAACCAAATAATTTGTTTGGACTATTCCAAAGAAACATTTGCTTGATTCAACAAATCGTTCTCTTTATGCACGCGTGATCATTCACCAATCATCTTTAATTAATATCTCGAGATTTATTGCGAATATTGCAAAACGATATAAGACTTTTATATTCATCTCAATCCGTTCTACGTTCTATGTTTCAAAAATTACGGAGGAGAGTCTGGAACACCTTGAATCTCTCTTTCTCTCTCGGGATCGAGAATCGAAGAAGGGATCGTGACGCATAAAAATTTTGAGAAATTCGATGAATGCGCGATGCAGCTGGCGACTCGCGTGAGTCGTGTGGGTGCGCGCAGATCCGAAGTGAGCGACGTGCGTGACGGGACGGAATAAATAAAAGCGTATGGCGCGAGACACACACTCTCCATGGCGCGCGAGACGCGCATTGTGGCGCGTGGCGAGATCCACGTGTGCTTGATTCACCGTATTCTCTTTTTGCTTGAGGAGTTTGCCGAAACTTCCTTTTCACCTCGAGTCGGCCGATTCGTTGATCCGCGATGAAGGATTGCTTGACTTTTCCGTCGTAAGAGAGAGAGAGGCGGTAGAGGATATGAGGGGTAGAGAGAGTCGTGTTTATGGATATTTCGTGCGCGTAACGTAATTTTCGAATTTATCCGACGAAATTTAATCGCCACACTTCCGTTTTTTTTCCGTTCATCTCGTTTAACGATTTTTCAAATCGAGCACTGTCATTGTTCATCAACCTCTTGATCATCACTCCGGACCTAATTGCCAGACAATGATTACGGAAATCAGTCAAGCAGGTTCGCAAATCTTGCGGAAACAACGTTCGTCTAATGTCTGCTCGACTGGAAAACCGGGGAAGTTTAAGAGTAAGCAAAACATCAATAAAAGGAGCGCCGTTGGCGCCGGTCTCCAAAGAAAGGAAGAAACAAGAAGTGCGGGTTAGACAGCTCCGAAAGGGTCGCAGCCCGGCAATTATATCATCCGTCCGCAACGCGAAGATCGAAAACTCTTGAGATACCTTCCTGCCTACCTCGAGATATCCACGTCGGATAATAAACTCGGTCCACCGCCAATGACTCGTAAACCGTCAATCAGTCACTTGGCGCAGGTAGCCGACGCTCGCGGAGACCAATCAACGGCTTAGCGGGACGTTCGAAATGCAAGCGGCGCCTCTTCGCTGCTTCTTCAGGACCCGGAATCAGGGCCTTTCGGCGAGTCAGCTCGCCAGCTTCCATCCAGCGCACGCGTCATTGTCTTCTACTTACGCGGCTGTTTGCATGCAAAGAGTCAGGTCTCGATCTTGTCAGATCTCTTCAGAACATACGTAAAGAACTCCGCTGTCAATCCTATCGTGAGCAACAAAAGACCTGACCACGCTTCACTATAAACAGCACAGAGCTCGCCATTCGTTTTGTACTAATATCCGTGAAATTTCAAGGTTATTGTTGTCTGTCAGTTGTTCGTCGTGAGGAAACCTTGTCTGTTCGCTCGATAAAATTTCCTATGATTATTTAAAAATATGTATTGAGCTCTGTTAAAAACGTCCCGTGCTGTAAATACTGATAGGAGGTATCAAATATAGATAGAGAGGTGCACGTAACTGTGGCAATTTTATCGTTTTGTCACATCTCCTGTCATATCTCATATGATATTCGTACTTATCATGTCGAATGACAGAGTAGAAATGCAAAAGGAAAAAATTATCAAAATTTACTCAAAACAATACATCATGTAAAATTCATGATTAATTCAATACAGTACATTTGGCACGTATACATCAATGTAATTGGAAAAATTGTAGAATTTCTATCAGCAATTATCTTACGTTGTGATAATCAATCCTCAGAAAATCCCCATATAGACTTTCATGATTATTACAATGTAAGACAATCGATATAGTAATGATGAAAATTTTACAATTCTTTTAACTACTTTTATTGATGAAGAAAATATTCTGGGTGTATTAAATTAATTATTAAATTTATATCATATAATGTAACTTTTTGTTGTATTGATGTTAATAAATTTATTAAAAGTTGCATCTAGATTTTCATACGACATCTAATATGACAAACTTTTATTATTTTTTTCGTAGTTCTTTCGTATTTCTACTTCGTCATTCTATGTGATAAAAGTATGAGTGCAATCTGATGAGTAATAATCAACGTTGCTGAATATCGTGATTTAATACAGCCAACTGTTTGTGAGTTGTCGTGTTGTCGACAACAAACTAGGAACAAGATGAGACATCGTTATATGTGTCCCATTGAACTCAATTCTAATTCAAATAACGGCAAATTAATGGTTGACGCAGATTTGTAATCCATTAAAAAGTTTTTGTCATGATGCTGACAACGTTGCTACTGTCGTTGACCGATTTGCTCTTGAAATTTCGTCATCTAAGCAATCATGTCCCGGATTCGTTTCCCGGCCTTAAGTCTTATCATGCCCGGTATTGACTTCTTTCATTTCTTTCTACTTTGTTATTACATGTTGATTTAACAAATTAGTAACATGCAATGATTAAGTATAAACAATCATATTGTTGCATTCAGTAGCGCATTCATTACAAATATACAGTAAACATTTAACAATATCTGCTGTGCATTAATTTACTCAAAATGCTCAATCACACTTGGCTACCTGAGTATTTAAAGTTGCTATAAGATTGACGTATATTAATCTATCAGGGTCTATCTGGGCAGATAGACAGGTGTATAAATTTGCAATGAATACGACGTGATCACTTACTGAGAGAAATTATCTAATAAAAAATTTACAAAATATTTCCGATCAAAATGCCGATAAATTTTTATATCCGGTTAAAATATCTGATTAAATTTAATCGAATATTTCCGATAGAATATCTGATTAAATTTAATCGAATACTTCCGATTATAATGACATTTTATCAGATAAATTGATCAAAGAATTATGAACCAATATTTTTCATCAGATGTTTCCTGATTGGATACAAAAATTTATTAGTATTTTGATCAAAAATATCTATTTATTAATTTTTTATGCGTTTATTAATTTTTTAATTCCTCTCAGTGTATGAGTGATTCGTGTGTCACTCATATTTATCATACAGAGTGATAAAATTTAAAAAAAAAATAGTAAGAGAATTATAAAAATTTGCTCAAAACAATCTGTAAAATGTAATATGAAAATCTAAGTGTAATTTTTAATAAATTTGTAGCTACATCAATACAACAAAAAAATTTATACTATTGTATGATGTGAACTTAGTTTTTAATACAATACAGCCATAATTTAATCCGTAAATGCAGTTAAAAAAATTGTAGAGTTTCCATTATCAATAGTCTCACGTCGTGATTATAATGAAAGTCTATTTATTATCGCAAAATTGATTCTATCATCGCCTTCTCAAAATTTTCATGAAATCTCATAAAACATGTTGTAAATAGAACAAGATATTGTCCATTGAAAGTGGACATATGTTCTATGTGTTCCATTTATTCCATCTTTGATACAAATAATACATAGAAAAGACGTAACTGCAATTCTTGTCGCGTGTTATTATTTCCTCTCTCGTGACAACATTCCGAACTTTTATGTTGCTGTATTCACCATGTTCCGTATACCCCTTGAGGAATGCTCACGCAACATCTACCTGTATAAAACTCATTTTTTCAATTCCTCTTTCCTCCTTGAAACTTTTTTCTTCTGAGCTGCCGCATCTCTCGAAAATCATTTGTTGGAAAGGAAGATAACTCAAGCGAAAATAACGCGCGGGGCTATTCTGTCTGTTTCGCGGAAGCCATCCCCTTATGAGATTCTTATTCTCATTCAGCTCTCATTCAGGATGAACCATCCTGTCTTTCTCGCTGTTTTGCATTCCATCGCGCTTGATTGCGCTCGAAAATTGGTCGATTAAACGACATACATGCAAAACTTACGGCGGTACGCGAGACGTTCGCGAGGTCACGGCGGAGTTTCTTCGATGCACGGTGCGAAAGTCACGGACCGCGATATCCAGCATGAAAGCACAAGACTCGAGGAAACGAGAAACGAATTTAATCCGACTCGTTCGAGTAGAGGGCCGACTCTCGAGAGCAGATGCGTATCCCGGAAAGATCCGAGATTCCAGATATCCCGCCAATTTCTCCTGCGGGTTGTCAATATCTGTAAGGACCACGACAATGGTTGAGGGGTAGAAGCGGCCTTCCTAAGATACTCGCTCGGGCCGAACAATAACATATTGCAGAATCTCCGGGGCACCTATATACGCGCCCGCGCGTGCAGGTATGTGTATGTGTTTATGTGTGCGCGCGTGTAAATACGCACCCTTGAACGCGCGCTCACGCGAGGGTGGCGAGCGGCGCGGGCGATGTTTTGGTGTGTGTGCGCGCGCGTGTATGGGGTCTTCTGTGCCTACGTATATATCTCTTTCCACTCGAGCACCACCGTAACCGTCGCGCATGACGAAGGAACAAGGATGGAACACCCTCTCGAGTTTCGCTACGTACGAGTGGATTACGCGCCCGCGGAGTTACGAGGCGGGTTCTGTTTCTTTTTAGCAGTCGGTGTACGTTCAAGCGGCTCAACCGCCGTGACTGGATTTTTGATAAGAGAGCGATTACGGGACACACGCCAACTCTCGAAGCACTTATCGGATCGGTCGAACGCTTCTCGATCGTAGTATAGTAAACTAATTACATCTCTCCAAAAATTTGAGCGCGACGCGACGTTCACACGTAATTTTACCTAGCTATATAAGATCGCGATCCCAATTATCGGACGAGGCCCAATCTCAGGTCAAAGTTGCTTCATCAATGTACTTCTGTTCCTCTGTAAAAAGAAGACGTATTATAGTGAAAATACGGAAATATTATTTTTTACATTCTCTTTCGTTCTTTCATATTTAATTGTTATATTCAAAGATTAAACGCATTTATTGTTAATATTAAAGAAAAACTGTCTAGGAAGTATCATCAAATAATACTTAAACGTATTCAAAACACACAGAATAATTACTGAATATAATAATTAATAATAAACTATAAATTAATATAATTTATAAACAAGTAAATTATAAACAATTATAAACAAGTAAAAATATTTACTTGTTTACTTGAATTCTAATTGTCCTTTATGTTAAATATTGATATACACAGGAAGAGTTTTTAGTTATATTAGTTTAAAAATATTTAGAATAATTTTTAAATGTTGTTGATATATATTTGAGAACACAAATTTAGAGTAACATTTACTTTACTGAGTCTTTAGATTTATGAAACTGTTAATGGATTGTTTGCACTACGTATATTCTGTATACCTAAAAATAATATAAACATGAACATTGTTAATATAAAATTGAGCAGCGTACAAACCGTTTTAGAGAAATAAAATACTTACTAACCCATAATTCGGACTTAATAAAAATAATTTCTAATTACATTTTGTTTTTAATTTAGGATCAATTAATTTTGAATTTTGAAGTCTAATAATCTCGCTTTATAAAACTATGTCTTTTGTTGCTTATAATGGTATTAATAGTTCCATTTGATGTTTGATCAACAAATTTATGTAAACTAATGAGAGTGATTTTGTTTAATCGTTTAAGGATCATTGCCTTACTTACAAATTTAAAAAAGCGATCGTTTCGTAGAAGTCAATTTTGTTCACGAACGTTCATTGATTAGTTCAGATACTTTTTTTACAAAATTATCGATTGCAGAAAACGTTATAACATTCGAATAAAGTAATTTTTTATATTATTAAGTAATACTGTGCAAACTCGTTCAAATCAAAAGGTACACAGTTTCTGGCTGAAAAAGAATAATATTCACCTTCTTTGACCTCTCATAGTGTCTCGCATACTTTTCGGAGCGTGTAAAAAGCTGAACAAAACAGTTGTAGGAGTAAGGTCACATCGTTTGTAGTTCTCGAGTTAAAAACTTGAGATATTGCGCAACTCTATTGTACGTTCTGCTCTACTTTTACGTAACATGTAAATTTACGGTTGTAACGCATTAACTGTCCTACTAGGTTGCGTCAGCGGAGAAAGCAGAAAGCACAGTGGGAATCTTTATCTAGACTACAGCCTCGCAATCCGCTTTAAATCACAACGAAAAACTAACAATTTTGCTCCAGTTTTGGTCACGAAATAACTCCATGTAGCTGACAGGATTCAGTTGTCCATCTCGGGAGAAATGACGCAAGGACGAAAGCCTTTTGACCGAAGAAAACGTAATTTTTACAAAAAAGTGTCCCATACCCTCCTGTCTGTCTGGTATACCTTAGTAATCGTGGTCATGGACTATAGAGAAAGATAAATTGCGTCACGAGTCGAGTGACAGTCGCATTGTATATAAATCGCGTTCCAATGCGACACACATATTCCTCGAAATAAGAGCAGCAAAAGCTACGGCAAAGGAGGATCTCAGGAGTTTTAATTTTTCCTTCTTGGTCCGCATTTCTCTCTTTTTTAAAGATTCGCACTATATAAACGCCCCTCTGCGTGATGTCTCGGATTGTCTCAAGCAATTTCGTTCAAAGGTCAGGCCGACAACCGGTACACTTCGAAGGTGAAGATATGCAACGAGGCTTTCGCTCTCTTTTCAAGGAATCGTTAAGATCGCGTTCTCGACTCTCCTCCTTTCTCGCAACCGCGCTATTTTTACGCGCGCGCGCCGAGGTAACGAGGAGCTTGTCAGAGGGAGTCGAGGGGCTCGGGGCGGGCGAGAAGGAAGGCGCGGAAGAAAAGGAGAAGATTGTTGCGAAGGAAGAAGCCGAGAGTTTAATGATATTCCTGATTACGGCGGCACGTGGTAGGAGAAAAGGGAAACGGAGAAAGAGAGAGAGACGCCGACAGATCGACAAGGCGGCGTAGAGGATGGTGGTGGTGGTGGTGATAGTGGTAGTGGTAGAGGAACGAGCCAGGAGACTGCTCCACCTTGCCGTGTCAACCCCGTATTCATCCGAGCCAGCTCGCCCTTCCACCCGCATTCAACCCCGTCGTCCTCATCCTCGTCGTCGTCGTCGACGACGTCGTGGGCTCTCGCATAAAAAGTATTGATCTGAGCTTCTTCTTGGCCCGCGAGGCTCACGAGCCGAGAGGGTTGAATCTACCCTAACTGCTTGCCCTGCCTTTATATTCATCATCCCTCTAGCGCCCCGAGAACGACGACGGCGGCGGCGGCGGCGGCGGTTCTGTCTTCTGAGGGCGGTCGGATTTCCTCTCTCTTTCTTTCTTAACACCCTGTGGCTCCTAGCCGTGACCCCGTCTCTCCCGCGACACTCACTCTACCTCTCTTCACCCTTGCCACCTCCTGAGAAATCTAAGTTGCGTTTCGGGAGAGAAGCTATTTTTTATGCGGCTCTACGTCGAATGCCAATGAGTTCCTCCTGCCCCTCCTTTTTTCCGTATCATGCGGCGCACCCCCTTGGAACTTTAATTAGCATCCCGGAGTTTTCGCGGTGGTTTTCGGGCCGATCCGTCCGCTGTGCGGTGGAAGAAAGAAAAAAGAACATTCCGAAAGTCGCCTCTATGGTACACTTTTATCGCGACTGTGGTAGATTTACGAGGAGAGAGACTTGTTAGAAACGCATTCCCTGTCAAGTGAGATACGAGATGGGCGAATAAAGGACGGTGAATATCAATTCGATTTTACTGTGAGAGACTGAGAAAGATGTCGAAGATTTGGAGGACGGCAGAGCAAACAATAATTAGAATCTGCAAAGAGAGCATTTGCCTAATTTGCTTTTGCGTTCTCGTTAATTCACAAACAAATTAGATTACCACAAATTCGTGTTACTCGCAGATGAATGTTTCATCGGTTTTGTCACAGCACCTGCATTACAAGAATGTTTTTGCGAGGCTTCGCATGTCGACCGATAGATTTAAATATGATAGATAATGACAATATAACATTGTTAACATTCAAGACTTTAAAATTCTTCTAACAAAATTATATATCTTTATATATATATGTATGTATGTATGCATATACACAACGATATATAATTTTATTAGAATTTTGTTAGATTAATTTTATTAGGAGAATTTTAAAATATTGGATTTCAACAATGTTATAAATTATTTGAATATTATAATATTAAAGTCTCACATGACAAGTGTACAATATAATTATTTATAAAATAATATATTATATACATAAAACAATAATTGCTAATTTGAATATATTAGTTTTAGGGCGTTACTAATTTTTTTCTATGCAGACAATGACAGGAAATTTATTCTGGACAAAGCTGTTTTGCACAACATAATTCGAGGAGATCGGCTGTCATCAAATTCAAAGTCCCCGGCTCAATTTTCGCACGCTGTACCTACGTTCGCTGGCTATTCAAATATCTATGTTCAGAGATTAACGATGAACCCTTTTCGGCCGTGCAAGACCATCGCGCCAGCAATCTGACGTGCGGTTCGGCGCCGGCTATGGTATCTCTCAAAACATCGGAGATCCACTTAAATATTTCCAAAACGAGAATCTCCCCGCAAGACCCCGAATCCTTTAGAGCCTAGTTCTGTTGTGACAGGTCATCCACAACTGTTCGTTCTATCAGATTACACGTTATTTATTTAAGACGCGCGGATGCATCGGTCATTGTGCATTTAATACATTCGACGGATGTCGCGCGATGAGATCTCTCGAACGAAATCGCCGTGTTCGTCCAGATGTACGCAGAAAAGAAAGCCGTGCTAGTGGCGGCTCCGAAATGCGCTCGCGAGTTGTGCGGAGCCCTCGCAGGTAGCTCCTAACATTCAATATATTGTGTGGACGGCGGGGGAGGGTGAAGGATGAGGTTTCGAAAATCACGCGCGGAATGAGTCTAATGAAGTTTCGAGAGCGATTTGTCTTCCTGACGGCCGAATATGCTCGGAAAATGCGAGACGATGTTTCGTGAGATTCCTAACAGAAGAGTAATCGTGCGGGATATCAGGGCGGTTCGTTAAAATGGCTCGCGCCGATAAAGGGCGAAAAGTGGTAAAAGGATTCAAGAAGAACGGCGTGCCTGATGATAAATAACGTTTTGCCCCGATGCGTGTACGCGAAGATACACAAGAACTTCTTGCACACTTTTAATTTTCACATGGCAGCGATACAAGTCACGGTCGTATCACGGGAACGGACCTCCTACGCCGCTCGCGAAATAGAGCGGAATAAATTCTGGGGAGAGTGTAATTCGATTAGTTATAGTTCACGCTAGAAGGCGGGATTGAATTTCCCGGGATAAATAGAGATTCCCTTTTGAGGCTTCGGCTACATCGACAGTGTGTCTTCCTTCGTTGCGTAGAAGGAAGCCTCAGTTAATCACCTTTAAAAGTGTATTGCTCACACACACACACACACACACACATCTCGAAACATACACATATCTTGAAAATAATGAAAAAATTTTAAAGAAATTACAGATAAATATATATGTTGCATCTAAAAACCGTCACAAACAATTTGACACCGATTCAGAGTCTAAATAAAAAAATCCCTCCACTTTGAAGTATTAATGTCAACAATAAGTTATTAATACATTATTTGATGTCATCAAATGTATCAATGTATCAATAATGTATCAATAATGTCACCTGCTATTTGAACATATTTTAAATTGCGCTGTCTTTAGTAAAAAAAAATGACAGAAAATTAAAAATGACAGAAAATGACAAAAATTTTTGTGTACACATACTTTATATATTTAAAATGATATACGCAAAATTTTATTATGATTCATATATAAAAATCTCAGAAAGTCTTAGAGATAATATAAAACAAAATAAACAAACCATAATAAAATGTGATGTTAAAGTAAAAATATGTTGTTGTTCACTTACATTGTGAACTATACGATTTTATTTATACAATATATATTTTATTTTACGATGGAAAATAGAAATATTAACAGATTTCTAATTTTTAGTGACTTTTTGTAGAGGCAGTACGTCCTTAATGGCGTGAGATTATTTTTATAATAACGTCGAGGACGATGATATGAAACGCGATTTGACAAGTTTTGCTCTGAACTCGCTCCGAATTATTCTTGTCGGTACACCTTGCACTGGTATTCGGCGTAGCAGGTAAGGTTGTTGCCATTGGACACTGCTGTAGGGAGATAAAGGCAGGGTTGGTTGCTATGGCGACTAGGAAGGGTTAGCATTCCTACCCCTTTCCGAATACCGGTCGGTGAAGGGTTAATGAGATTGGACTCTGTAGACGGGAGGATCTCCCCTACAAGGCTTTTGTTCCTTTTTTATTCGCCATAGCTAGAACATGGCTAACCAATGTTCTGACGATGCCACGTTCGTCGTAATTCTTATATTTTATCGCAGATATTTGTAACATCGTGCAAAAATATAACTAAACAATAATAAATTTACATATAAATAAACATATAATAAGTTTGGATCCATCTTAAACACGTTTAACTTTAAAATACATTCGATATATTTAGCATAGTAATCTCTGCACATAACAGAATTGAGGAAAATCCCTCGGTTGCCAGGACAAAAAAAAGATTTGCTGTTTAATAGTCGTTAGGGAAACAGATTGAACAGTTACCATCGCAAATTATCTTTCATCATTTGTCATTTTAACAAATATATACTGCCTGAGACGCAAATCGCATTTGTTTTCGTTTATTAGGTTAGTTATATCTCTATTACAGAACTATTGCTTAGAGCAGCAAAATGAAAATAATAAATCATTTGCTCCATTGCGTGATTATTTGCTGTCTCATATCAATGAATCATGTCGCGGGTACTGTGATATTTTGTTAAATTAGCAAAACTCTTTCTCTCAATGTGAGTCGTGAATCGCGAAAATATAACGCATGACAACGCAGTTTTTTGAACTCTACCCCTCGCAACGTCAACGTTCGACCACATTGGATCCCTTCCTTCCGATCGAAAAAAATATTTTCGCAGCGCCCGATTCCAATTGTACCTGCGGCTTTGCCCCTATTCACCCTATTTCCGTCTCCTTCTCGCTTGACTGCCTTTTGAAGTTTCGCGCACGAATCTAGATCACGCTCCGTCGAGATGTGCGTGTCCATGTGTGCGCGCGTGTGTGTACGTGTGCGGGGCCGCGCGGGCGTGGGTGTGTGCTTTGGGTGCAGGGGGCATTCTTATTTCCATACAAAGCCGTACGATTTTACCGGCTCAACCTTTGAAGGACGAGGACGAGGGTTTTTCCAAGGTCTCTCACCAGTACGCCCATGACGCAGGCAGGTTGGATAAGTGTTACGATTTTTCGAATGTTCGCCGCGAAGCCCTGGGAAAATTATGTAAACCGTAGCGATTCCCACAATATGTCGAGTGACGGGAAGGCGAAAGGGTAGCGGGCCGGGAGGCGAAGGAATCGCGAAAAATCGAAACGCTGTGTGTACAGGAGTGAACGCATCTGCCACCTCGTCGCGCAGCGATCGAAAGCGCGATCGTGTATCGACGATTTATGTTTCGCCCTCGAAAACTCGTGGCTCGTAAATTGATCAAAACGCTGGCTCGCGTCAAGTCGGCTGGTGTGTAATAAATCGCGCAATAAACGACGAGATAGTCCTTCGTGAATCAACGTCGAGTAAAAGAGGACGAGAACAAGACAACGTATGCGGGTGTTTGAGCCATCAACGTAAAAGTGTGTAAGAGAGAGAGAGAATGCTTTCACAAGGATTAAGTCATCATGAATGATACTTTTGGAAAGCGACAGGATCACTTAAGTCCAATCATCTGTATGCGTTCCGTGCATTTTTGCAATCCCGCGTCTCGAATCTATATCGCTGTATATTAGGACCTATGTTGGATCTTCTTATGGATCCCCGGCACGCAACCCTTTCCCGAAAAAAAGTTCTCCTATATCTAACTTCGTTATTTATTTGTCGTTATTCGTTATTGTGTCTCAATACCGATTACCCGATTAGTACATCCGTCTCGTCAGTCTGCGCTGTTGAAAGAAAACGACGGCCATTTTAGCTTTTAGTAGGCGGCTTCGGAGCAGAGATCCTAACCTTTAACCCTGCTACGGCTCGCAATTATACGAGAAGCCACGGAAAAGAGGCTTGCTCTTCTTGACATTTTGCAGGACGCACCACTGAAAAGTGGAAACTTGAAGAATTCAGAGGCGTGGCGAGTATTTAACGCATCCCTCTACGTTCTTTTGCATCCCTCTACCCGGGCATCGTGTTAACGTCTTTGAATTCCGGACTATGTAACAAAGACCAACTGACCGGCTCCGCCATTGTCGCGCTCTTCCGGTCAGGCGTGCGCTCGTTCTCATCCTGTGATCTGGTTTTTCTCCATTTTCACCGGACGATTGACGCAAAGTAGTCGCACACGAGAGAAAGGGTGCAAAGGGGACGAGCTACGTCCTGAACATCGTGGCACCTTGTACCGCCTGCAGTTAAATGAAGAAATAATTTCACCGAAAGAGAGCGATCGCACGACGTCAAAAGCGTGGCTTTCGCTGCAGGATGTTCTAATGTCCGTAACCAAGATCGATCGACCTGCGAGAGTTCGCGACGAATTGTCAGCACTTCAAAGGATCGGAAATATTCTTGGACCTGGATTTCACTCACTGGCGCCCCTATAACGTTCTCGTTAGTTGAGATCTGCTGGATGCAAAGAGTGTCACTGGCGAGGGTGCGAAAGGTGTAACGATAAGCAAATGTAAACGAGTGAAGCAAACTAAATAAGAAGTTTTATATGTTGAGATTATAAACGCCTGATTACCGTTAAATAGAAACACATCACGTCTTGAATGTAATGAGAAAAATCTGTACACTGAGGGAAAAATTATCTTAAAATTAACAAATACTTGTTCGATGAGTTAATATATTTATTTAAATATAAATTTAAAATAGTTTAATTCAAAGAAATATTTGTTGATTTTAAGGTAATTTTTCCCTTAGTGTATGTACTAAGATAACTTTCGGTTATTAGAACAAAAGCACATTTTCGTTAGGGAAACAGATCAAACAGTTATTGTTGCAAATCATTTTTCATTTTAACAAACATACATTGCCAAATCGTATTTGTTCCGATCTATTTGGATTAGGTTAGATTAGGTTAAGCCTTAGATTGGGTTAGATTATGAGTTCTATTACAGACGTGTTGCTTAAGACAGCAAATTGAAAGCAAATCATTTGTTACCATTATAAGGACATTTGCTTGTTTCATGTCAACACACTACTCGTTGCGAGTAGTAATATTTTGTTAAATTAGCAAAACTTTTTCTCTCAGTATGTTAGTCTACTAATATCTCGAATGTTATGTATTTTATTTGAATTTTAATTATATTTAGGTTAAACTGTGTCTTGAACTAGGAAATATAAGGGAGACTTGTACGAGGTACTGTATCCGAGCAAAAAGGATTATACAAAGATTAAAAGGATTATAAAGTATCCCACTTTAATTACATATCTCAAATATCTGAAAAACAAGAATATCTGGAAAACAAGATATTATAGAAAAAAATGTTAAAAGTTAAGAGGAAAAAAAAATTCCATTTTTTTTATTTTGAAATAACATTGGGAAAATCTATCAAGATTAACTTTAGTTAGAATTTTAAATATCATATTGTTTTCCTAGTACAAATTGATTCTTCTTATTATTCTGGTTATATAAAAATACTGGGATAAAATTAGAGAAAAATAAATACTTTCCATGATATTTTCCATTTTATCTAGATACATTTTAGCATAAGTTATGGATATCTCGTAAATTATTTACTTTTCAATAATCTTATCTAAATATTGTGATAATAAATATATGAATTTTGTATCTATATGGTCATATATATAATTATATATAATTTCCACACAGAAAAAATATTGAATACAAAAAATTTATTGAATACATAGTATAAAAAATACTGTTGAATAAAAAAAAGTAATTTTATTTGATTAAATATCAACTGGCTGTCACAAATATAAGCAGTTACTTTAATTGTATTTAATTATATTTGTATATCAGCTTATATATATATATATAACATGAGTTAATAATAACTATTGCCATCTTGAATATCTTCGAATCAAGAAATAAAAGTAATCTTTAAATTTTCGAAGTCATTCTAGTAATATATTTATAATAATGATTTTGCTTGACTTGACTTGTAATGATTTTGAATATGATAATGACAATATTCTTCACTATATTTTTATGTTAGAAACAATTCTTTAAACCGTACATTTTTTGCAAAATACAAGATACTGCATATCCTGATATTCTTAACTATTTCTTTTAGAATAAAAAGATTTTGTCCCGAAGAAAACGCATGGCCAACATGACCCTTGAACTAATTTGACGCAGTCTCCTCCACATATAGCATAGTAAGTACACTAATATTTTACAAAAATTAACAGATTTACACCAGCATCGAAAAGAAATTGAAATATTAATATTCAATAATATATTTGTTTACCTCGCTTAATCTCCAATCAGCGTGTTCGATCCGAATCCAATCAAGTTCCTCAAATCCTCTTCCGCACTCGTAGACACGTCGCACGAAAGAAGAAATCAATGATTTCGCCTGCTCGCTATCGCAGCCGTATTCCATCACATCTCGATGTCATATTTTTATTACGATCCCCGTCGGTAAACACATTACAGGTTTCTCACATTAGACGTCGTGTGTAGGAACGGCGACGGTGGCGGCGATGGCAACGGCGAGCGAGGGAAGAAATCGAAAAGAAGAGAAGACGGAAGAGAAGAGAGGGCGAAGGATACCGCGCGCGCACACGTTCGCGTCCTTCCACAAGATCGCATCTGTCTTCCCTCGAGTTTCGGACCTCTCGATCATCCGTCGTATTTGCCTCCTCGAGAACTCGCCCCGTACCATTCGAGACGGGAAACCTATCAGGTTCGAGAGGAGCGGCTCTAACGAGAAAAGGGACACCGGAAAAGCGGACGGGCGACGTGATGTCACGAGAAGTCGCAGAGATATTAAGACAAATACAATAATAACGTCCGAAAATAGGGAGTTAATCCCTTGAATGGGCGCGTGCGCGCGCAAGTTGCTCCGTTCTTTATTTACTATCTCGTTGCAGGAGACCTTTGATTGCTAATCGTCGAAATGGATTTCGTAATGTTGATGTTACGTCTCGCATTGTATCCACGTGCGCGCGATAACAACGTAAGTCTCCACAAAATACTTCGATTCGTGTTACGTCTTCGTAATGGTCTCGAAAAACACCGTCCTGTAGTACTTTGATATTTTCTTTTTCTCAGTAAAAGTCGTAGCACACACAGAAAAACGTAAGGCAATAGACTTATAAAGATTGTAAGACAAAATAAGAATTTTTATTAAGGATTCATTGAAACTTGCACTATATATATATATATATATATATATATATATATATATATATATATAATATAGTAAATATAATAATACTATCTCGAAATACATATACACATATTTAAACAGCTATATACTTCTTTTTATTATCTGTACATCTTTATTCAATCAACTAATGCATAAATAAAGCATTAATAACAAAAATAAAAAGATTACATTTTTCATATTTATAGTATTATATATATTGTGTTTATAGAACATAACATTTTGTACGTTTCTATATATCCATTATTTAAGGAATAAATGTAATTTAAGACAACGTTGGAATATGTGTGTGTGTATTTATTCTAACTTCGTCTTAAATTAACATTTATTCCTCAAATAATTAAATAAATATATTGAAACGTAGTTTTGTTCGATAAATAGAGTAAGAGAGTTTATGAGTGGTCTTGATGCGCTGTACTGAAAGTACAGTATTAAGCCTTACAATCTCCTTAAACAACCAATCACAATTCATTGTTCTTGGCCTGTAAGGAGAATAATGAGTGTGGTTGGTCGATTTACTTACTGTTTAAGTTCTGCTGCTTACGTCTTTCTATGTGCTCCCGATCTAAAACCGAGGCTAGACTCCCCTGTTGGAAATCAACTCACCATGTCAATGACCATGATGGAATTATGTAAAACGAGAATACCCGGGACCCACACCCGGTCCACCATTGG
Source organism: Odontomachus brunneus (assembly GCF_010583005.1). Lineage (NCBI taxonomy): Eukaryota > Metazoa > Arthropoda > Insecta > Hymenoptera > Formicidae > Odontomachus > Odontomachus brunneus. The sequence continues at coordinate 694,426 of NW_022639531.1, forward strand.
GTGAGCCAACAATGCAGTTTTCTGCATAATACGGTAGAACGGACTCAGAACCCGAATGTGACGGGAATGGGAAAAAGGGGCACACGCATATGCCGCTTTACACGATACACTCCGCGACGCTGAGCCCCGAGGTTGAAACGGTAAAATCCGCCGCGCATATAATTGTTTGCACAATTGTAATTTCACTCGAGCGAAAGAACCGCGCAAGTGACGCTCTCCGTGTAATAATAACGTTAAACAAGGTGAATATCTCAACAAGTTCTCTCGAGGAACGCCGCGCTTCAATTGAGTTATCGCAGCTTGGCTTGCCATCACCACCCGACGTCAAGAGTGTTTCGCGCTGCGTTCTCTCATCGTCCTCTCGTCCGCGAAACGTATAATTACGCGAATCCTCAATTTACTCGGGCGCGATCGCGAGGCACAGCTGCTCTCGGGGCGGGATAATAAATCCACGTGCTCTGATAATTAATTTGCCATAGATACGTGGAACATTCAATTAATTCAATTTAATGGCTTGTTTCGTGTACACTTTATTGGTTCACGATTGTAAAGAAATCTGGAGAGTCTCGAGAAGATAGTTTTATATATAATCCTTTTATTTGTCTTTAATTCTTTAGATATGATAAATGAAGCAATTTGAAGATTGTATTACGATAACGGAATTAATTAGGAAATTATTAGTCTGCAAATTTTTCATTGTTTTAAATGTTACATTCAACATTGTTTATATAGATTACTTCGTCGTATTAGAGGATAGAACTGCGAAAATAATATATTATTCATTCTCAAGTAGAGAAAGATTAATAAGCGAATATTGCTGCGAAAATTAACTCCCACATAGCACACATGTTTTAAATATTTTAATCTAACATACTGGAGCCATTTCCATCCTCGTTTATTTACAATCCGTAAAAAAGTACTAATAAAAACTATAAACATAATATATATATATATATATATATATATATATATATATATATATATATATATATATATTTACAAGTCTGCAAAATAGAATCATGTACAGAAATCATCGCAAATGTTTACTTAAGTATTCCATTTTATTGCAAGTATAAAGAAAATGCAATAAAAACGTGAATTTATACAAAAATTTGTAACATTTCTGAAAATAAATTAAGAAAATTAATATTTTAGAATTTTCTAAAAAAAATATTAATATTTGAATTAAAAAAAAGGATATTACGTATTTTAATTCATAAAAAAATATAATTATTTGGAAATACGAAAATTATTTTAAATTATTTTTTTAGTCGAAGTGAATAAAATTATTTAAATTATTTTTTTAGTCGAATCAAATAAAATTATTAATTATTCCAAGTTTTTGCAGTATTAATCTATCAGAACATGTGTGAATTTTATTAGAATTATTACAAAGATTAGCTATATCAGAATCTTTTTTTGTTCGTGATTAGAATTTGACAACATAGAAATTTTGATCACATATAACATGGCTAAGAATAAATAAGCTATTTACGTAAAATTGTTCTTACGTATTTTATTAAACGTAAAGAATCGAAATATTAAACGTAAAAAATCGAAATCGTAACAAATAATTAATTTAATTTTACAATTTGACATTTTAACTTGGCATATTGAGATTAAAAATAAAACTCTACGCAGAGTTGCCTTTTTGTTATATAACAGGCAATGGAAATCTCAACTGTGTTTAAATTTCATACTTCTACCAACTATAACTTTTTGCGAACTAAAGTCCTTATTTTACTAGTTTGCTGGTAATTAAAAATTAAAAATTGAATGGAGTCAAAAATAACTCCAAAGAAAAAAATAACTAAAAATAAAAGTATGCCAAATTAGGACTAAGCATTAAGAGATCCGTGTCCAATTTTTCACAGAAGCAATATCGTTCGCAATACTTGAAAAGAATAAAAATACTTATGATTTAATTAAAATAAGGAACACACGGAGCTATGAAATAATAGATATTATTTAATTTTACACTTTCTGTACATCTGTGCGCCTATTAGAATATATATACTTAATTATTCATTGTGTATCGCACAGCTCGCGAATGCAAAGCGCGGATATGTGATTTCACCGCGTTTTCGCTTGTAACTGAGCAGAGAACTGTAAAGGCGAGTATCACGGTCGTAGGTGGAAGAGGATAAAAGAGACATGTGCCGCCTGTTGCTGTCAGCCACGTCGCGGTGTAAGTGCCGTGAAAAGGAAGAGACGATATCGTTGTAGGAGGAAGACGGCAGGGACGGGAAGATGTTTACGAGAGCGTTATAGCTTCGATCCTTGTCGGTAGTTTATCACGAGCAACTGACTTCGCACTAGATATATCCGTGGCTTCGTATAAAGCTACTCTTTCCTCTTCGCTCATCTTTCGTCGACGTTGTTCACGTAAACGAATTATGCATTCCCCTTTTGATGATCTATCTAATACGAACGGAAGAACTTTGAAAAATCCTATAAAAATAGCTAAGTTTATCAAACTTATTAATTATGATTAATTAATTTCATATATCAGACGCTACAAGCGCCAATAATCCCTAAATTTGTTTTACATAAGCTGATGGAATTTGCAACTTTTGTACAATAATTTTTTCTTATTTAAAATTAATGCGATCTACTGAACCATATACTAGATAATATAACGTTTTGTGAACTTGAATTGTAAAATTCGACGTTACGCATTGTCCTTGTCTAGACTGACTCAGTTTAACCGTTAACATATTTCATTTGAATTTCTTCCTTGACCGCTTTACAGATTAAGATTATTGGTCTTTTTTAAATTTAACTATCACTTGCTGCGTCCTCAGAAACGTAGCGTGTGGGCGGAATTTTTAATGTTTTGACAATTTTGTTTGTGTTGATAAAAATATCACTTGTTATTTTGACTTTTTATGATGTTCGATGCAAACTACTCATGATTTGTTGTTAACATGCGTTGCCACCTTCATTTTATGCGATTGCTTCTCATTTTATATGTAATCGAGGTTTTTTATATTGTTACCACTAAAAAGGGTCCACTAAGGGACCGAAACACGTTTGGTTATTTAAATAAATGTTTTTTTTACATCTACTTAAATGATGATAAATACTGGTTGTCCCACAGCTAGTTGTATAACACTACGTCATCCGTGCTTGTGGTTCTAAAGATCCTTATTCCCAAAAATTTGTTAATGAAATTATATTTGTTTTCGTGCAGAATAACTCAGCGAGAGTTTAATCTCGGCAACTGTGTTCCAGTTTTCAAGTGCAAAAAGTTAAACGCCACAGTAACAAGATGACTGTAAACCTACCTTGGAGCCGACCCTACTTGACCTGAACCGAATCCTCCACTACGTATCCATCGATACTACCCTTGGGAACCACATCCACCGTGTGGCTCGAAGATCTGGCACATCTGAAACAAAAAATAAGTTTCTTGATTAGAATTATATCGACAGATGTCAACGTGTCAAAATATGATAGAATATAATAGTCACCTTTAAAATTCCAGAATCCTGTCACTGCCTAAGATTATTTAAGCACGATTTCATGCTTTCTGATATGCAGACTGATACTATTCAGTGCATAGATCTCCAAATACTCGGTAGCAATTCATGGAGTGAACTAAAATGTCGACGAATCGTCAAACTGTTTGTGTAGCAGAAATTAATTCTAATAGTTCATTTTCTTCTTCAGAATTACTACTGATACTTTTACATAACTACCTCAATAGTAAGCTAAATGTACTAAGAAATCTTTGCTCTCTTATCTAATTCTCATATACTTCTATCTCGTTCTACACACGAACCATAGTTATAACGATCTTATTATTCTTAATGCACTGCAAACCGTTCCAAAATACGTTATTTAGGCTTACTACCAAAATATAGTTATTTAGGCTTACTACCAGCAATAACCAGTAAGTAAAGCAATTCCAGAATAGCTGTCGCGGTGTACTATAATGGCATCATTTCGGCATATTGTTATTCCTAGAATCAGGTGATCTTCAGTTAGCGAGACGTATTTGAAAATATTGTCATGTTATTGTTTGTTTATTTCACATTAACCGGGCTATATGGCCTCAAGAGTATGTTGCCAAGGGTGTGTGCTTTTTTTAGTATTCATCTTGAGAGAAAAATGGTGAATACAAAATCGCAAAATAGTCCTTTTAAAAAGACCATAATACATACTACATAAATGCTATTTTCTGAATTTCATTAAAATAATTCATTGGAATAATTACAGTTAAGAAACAGAAAAAATTGATTTAGTAATAACAAAGTAAATCGAGCTTCTCGAGGTTTTGTGTTAATATTCTTCATCCTACTGAATAAAATTAAAAGATGTGTTACTAGCTACAATAAAATTTCTTGCAAGTGTATAATACATTGTTTCTGGTAATAAATGCAATTTTCATTTATAAATTGATTGAGATAGTACATATAGGAGGATAAAATAAAGTTGGCTTATAATTTAGAGCCGACAAGAGGATTGTGGATTCCTCTTACGGAGACTGTGGAACTATTAATCAGGATACATGTTTTATACATGGCTTCTTTTTTACTTTGCGCTACTAAGCAACTAAACTCGGTACCAGGGTAAAATGGCTTTGTTGCTGCATGTTCATATTTTGATTATTATAAAACAAAATATAACAAAATAATGATTTTAATAGGGTCGTAGTGGACATTAATACGTAGAAGAAAGTTGTCTCTATCATGTATATACAGTCAGTCACAACAATTAACTACCTGAGAAGTTGTAACTTCGAAATTCTAAAATATAGAACATCTAACCCCGGTCGTAATAGAAAGACGCAATCTCTTGCATCGAAATATTCAATCAACATCGCGGAAAGGGGTCGACAATAGCACGCCTTTTTCAAAACAGTAATGGGAAAAGACGAGACGAAAACAAAAGTCTCTTAAAACCAAAGCCGCGGACATTACCACGATCGCGTCGAGAGAATAACGCCATTGGAAGTATACGTAACTAATTATTGCCGGTCGCCGTAAATAATCCGCTCGGTGACGTGAAATCGTTTTTAATGACTTTCCAAGGCGATATCCCGCTTTTGGGCGATTCGGCTCTTTCAGTTCTACCGGATACCCGGTAATGGAGTTAGACGCGCACGCGTGAGGCTATTAAAGAGTTTTCCTTTCCGCTACCGAAAACTCTCCGAAGGCCCACCCAGACGGCCGATGTATAAATCAAGCGACCGCGGCATGATTTCCACGGTGTAAGGAAGCATCTGTTCAAGGGGTTCATTCTTTTTAATAACTGTCACCGAACGGACCCAAATGTGGACTTTTACATAGTTAATTTGATTTATGTGCGTGGCGACACTTCCTTTGAATTCAGCAAAAGTTTTACAAGAGAGAGCCCTCCTAATATAAATATATATATCTCCCGACTTTATGTCGCAGCCCGCGTATTATTATAAAAAAGTTTGTCATAAATTGATATCACTCCGGTGACACGACAAATGCGCTCGCCGTGTTTCAGCGCGTGTTTATGGCAGGCACTTCAATTGCACATCGACGATCTTACTTTAGCCTCTATTGACGAATCGTGTCTGTGGCGACGAACACTCGGCGAGTTTCGGTCGTGTGCGACGATGGGGCTTCGTGAAACGTGCCGTACGCGGCCCCGTTAGATAGAAAAAAATTCGTCGCTGATCCGCTCCACCTGAACGACGATAAAAATGACCGTGGCGATACGCTCGGCACGCGCGCCGAATAACGGCTGCGTCGCGAAAAGGAAGGTGAATGACGTGAAAAAAAAATTGGTTGAATAATTTAAAGCGACTTAGCCGCGATTTCTTTTTTGTGAAAAAGCAGAGGGTATCGGCGGCAGATGCAGTCTGCACCACGCTTCGATGAGCATCTTGTGCATTCTGCGCTTGCAGTGGACTGCGCGTGCTGCTTCGGATTAATTTTTTTTCCTTCCTACACTGCGCCGAAAGGTGTCGCAGACACGTGCCGGAAAATCGAGAGAAATGTAACAAATACTTCTTCACTGTTTCTTTTTTTCCATTAAATTCACATAGTTCGTGTGTTATAATGTAATTCTTTCTTCGAGCTGTTACGTATGTAGTCACGCGCAAGAAATGCCACTTGATCAAATGAACTCTGGAAGCGAAATCTGGTTAAAGAGAAATGTCAACATTGTCGAAAATCCATAATAATTATTCTCTTAAAACTGCGGGAAATATTACCAAGTTGTTTACTTTTTATAACACTAAATTGTATTATTGGAAAATTATATTACAGTGTGCCAGAGCTATAACATAGATAACACAACACATTTATAGAAGAATGACAATAGAAGAGTCTACGCAGTACGTACTTGAGACAATCTAAAGAAGACGCTTATATTGCAATAATATTGCAATATAACGTATATGTAATATACTTTGTGTACATACATATCGGCATAATAGCTTTAACGTAGTTAAACCATTTAAAAACGCATGGATTTCTCATGGGAAGTTTTATTATGATATAACTACTGCTGTACAATACAAAAAAGTTGCAAGAACGTTGGATAAATATGACACATAGACAAATAGTGTAAATGTTTTATAGAAAAAATTTCTAATTTCCTCATGTCATTTTCTAATTTTCTCATGATTTATGACAGCTGAGAACACCGAAATTGTCAACACATACTCCAAAACCTATCCTCCCTCGGTAGCTTTGATCCCAAGCGGCACGAACGACACCTCTCTATCCACGTCACGACCGCGCTAAGCGTTGCTTGACCTGACGGCAAGCGGTGACTCAATGATTCCAACAACGTTTTCATGACTTATATAATGTATTTTCACAGTGTTCACAGTACATTATATTTTCCTTTAAAGATTAAACATCAACATGTCATCGGTTAAACATCAATATATCATCAACATATGATAAAATATGATGCGGGTTCTGTCGTCTATATAGCATTAATCTTCCTTTGTACTTCATTGGAGAGTTTAAGGTAACCGAATTACGCCACTCTAAGCAAAGACTAGTGAGATTATTTGAGATTATTTAAAATAAAATTTGATTACTTTGAGATTATTTAAAAAAAAATAAAGTAGTATACTAGGTAAGAATTTTATCTAATGTTAATATTTTAAATTAGCAAAAAACATATAAAAATTGAACATAAACGAAATTATTTATATGTACACAAGAATTAAGTGTGAACTGCAAATGTCCCGAATTACGTCCATTGAAATTGTTGGATGTTCCGACTTATGCAACTAATATGTCCCAAATAACGCCACCTTACCTGATCTGTTTTCAATATAGATAATTATAGTAAAGGAAATGAAATTTTTACATCTGTTATCTATTCAAACATATATTTATTAATTAAAAATAATAAGAATCTTAACTCATACTAATTTGTTTTAAAATGTTATTGCATATCTATGGCGGTTTTATGTACATGATGCTTTTTACGTGCACATAAATCCGTCATCTCTATTATATTATATAAAAATATATTATATTATATTATATAAAAACCATATAATTGTATAATATTTTACTATTTTATTCCCTTTTAATTCAGTTTAATTCATATTAATTGTACAAAACTAAAATATTTTGTATTACAACCCAAAAATATCTCATTTTTTCATTCTACAGGTTATATTATTAGACACTTAAGAACAAGCTTAGTCGTAAATAGTCAAAGGTGACAATTTCTCGATATAAGCTTTTAAAATTGCCTTATGGAAAATAACATTATATTTTCATATACTTACTTTGACGGAGCCATTTGATATACTTTCACGATTGCTTTCTCGGAATTCTTTGACACTTTTAATCAGCTGTGTTTTATTAGGTACAAAACAAGTTAAGGTGGTGCTATTTGGGTCAGTGGCGTCGGTTTTACCTTATCTTACTTCTTTATGGGTCGATCATTGATTTCTGGACTAGGATATTAATAATGTAGTTTGGGTTCTGTGACTCAGGACTGTCAAAAGCCCGTCATCTTTAGGCTAACTGGAAGAAGGTTCGGTTAGGTAAAGTGATAAAGTTCACGTAAATGTCCCGTCGCTACCTGAAATAACAATTGGAAAAGTATATCAAAAAGGCAAAATTGACCGCTTTATAGCTTCGGAATGTTTTGGGACTGTTGATTTGTTGTGGTTTCTCGGCTATTCAGTGACCGGCGACGATATTTGGCAATGATTTTACACTATTTACCAATTGTTTTGATCTTGTGTGTCACATACTTTCCCGTATCACTATATTTCGAGCTGACACTCGAGGAACACATACCACGACGTGAAATACGTGTACCGGCGCCTTAGTTTCCATTTCCGTCGACTCTTGAAATATTTAAATGGATCCTCTCTTTATAGAAAAGTATTATTAGTAATTACTCATGGTATTTGCTCATCAGTTCAACGATTATTTGGCAAATTACTACATACATTTTTTTGTTGAATTTAAATTTGTCCACTGCAACGTAAAATCTAATGTTTAATTTTATTTAAATAATAAATAGAACTATTGAACTTTATTATATTTATAATAACATAATAATAAATAGATATTTAGCATTTCAAAGCATTTCATATGAACTATTTTATTCAAATAACAAATAGGCATTTAGTGTATTTCATATTTTGTGTTGCTGCACTTTTTATATGTACGTTTCCGTTTTGATTCCGTAGCGGTTAACTATTTTTTTCTTAGATTTCGCTGTTTGATGTTTAACCGCAATGATCAAACAGAAACTGCTTATAATAATGAGTTCTGACAATATTCAGGTAGATCATGTTTATAATATACTTTTATGTCGTTCAAAAAAACTTACTTTTATGTTACTTTATACTTTTATGTCGTTCATAAATATTTGTTAGTAAATACTGAAAACATTTGCAAAAATAATTGGAATATAACTGATGTTGATATAATATACATCAGCGAAACAGTAATTATATAATTGTGTGCTTTTAAATTTAAATAAATAATAATAATAATAATAAATTATTATAATAATAATTATAATAAATTAGAATAAATAATAAAAGTTAAATTGCAAAGTACAAGATACAAAACATTTTATTATTTAAATAAAATTAAACGTTATATTTTACGTTGCAGTGAACAAATTTGTTCATAGTAATCATAAGAAAATTTATGCTTTCTCGTTCAAGAAATAATTCGCACCAATAACTCATCACAAGAACTCAATAATACATCAGTGATTATCACTATCGCCGTAATCACTGAATTACTCTGGAATACTAATAATTCTGTAATTTAAGTACTCAAAATCCATTTACCGCTAGTAATAAAATTACTGAGCAATAATAATTTATTACTATTATTGATCAACACCAGTAATACTTCTCTGTAAGGGTCGTTGACATCGCGTAGATTAACATACGCTTCTCTGATTGAATCGTATCTATGCGAGTGTCAGTGTCAGTGTCAGTGTCAGTGTCAGTGCTGTGATGGACTATACGAAGCAGCCAGAGGCAGGATGCTGGATAGAGCAGCCAAGACAGAGAACGCAGGATACCAGGGTGTGGACATCGACATCATATGTGTTTCCAGATACATCAAATCATTTATTAGGCAAGTTCCCTACTGTAACGGATGTTCTATGAACATATCGAGGATAAAGAGATATTCTCCAAGTCGAAATTTATGTCGACATTTACAATCTACTATCATTTGACCGACATAATTGTAGCTTCATGAATAATGCAATTACTCGTTAACTTTAATCTGGACTTATCTTATACAACAGGAAATATTGATCCAAACATCCAAATAACGGTTCATGAAGACCAATTTGTAATTAAGTATACTCTCAATCAAAGATGGCAAATAATTTACACATATGAATAGCAGTCTTAAAATATGTGAGCCTAGTAAGTTTGTTAACGTCTAATGAAAGACTACGAAGAATAAATAAAATAATTAAAGAAAGAAAGAGAGATAGAATATATCTCTGTCTTTTAGGTTTAACGAAATTTGTAAGGTTAATATAAAACTAAAATGGTGTTATGCAGTAACATATAATTGTATAGTGAAAATATTTAAACAATATCAAGCTGAAGCCATCATTGATTTAACATTAAAAATAAACTTAATGAATAACGAGCAGTGCAGTAAAGTTTATGAAGCGCAAAGTGGGCGGATAGAACTCGCAATAGTAATTGCAGCTCCTCCGGAGTAGCGAGAGGGCGGGTAAAGTTTGAAGTTGATCAAGTTACGCCTGGATGACGTCGTCTCATCTCCGACCCTCTCTTAGTTCCTACGAGAGGAGGCTAATGAAAGAATAAATACTTGATGCCGTGGGCCTAATTATGTCGCGGCTCTCGAGTTAAGACGGAGCAGCGACTACGGGAGATGAATCGAAGTGCGCACGCGGAAGAGGATTTTAGAAAGAAAGTTGTGGCGGCACGATACGAGGGTGGGATCTAAGATTGGTGGCTTGATCTTGAATAATTGATAGCGGTTCCGCACGTGGCCTTAAAAGCCTTTGACTGCTTAATCTTTTACGTTCGGAAGTGCCGGCGCTTCGCTGCCGCCTAGATTCTCGCGGTAAATCAACTTGGAGCCTGAGACAGATTACCGTCCAAACAGGAAATCTGCTAAATAATTGTCTATTTATCTCGCTCGCGCGTCAAGAATTGTTCGACAATATGTGATACCTTTCGCGTGTGGAATCTTCGTCTGTTGCTCCTCCCTACGATCAGTTCCTGAATTTTCGCGCTATTTCGCGACGAAATTACGCGAGCCTTAATATCTCCCACCAAATGTCACCAAGCGGAACGTACGCGAAGATTTCGCGGAAATCGCGTCTTGATCTCGGCGGCGTGAACTAATTTACAGATCCCCCGATTCCTTCCGTATGATCAAAAGGAATATTAGCTTTCCGTCGAGGCTCAAGGGGCAAGAGCAATGGCCGCCGTGAAGGCAGAACACGGCAGGCCAGGCGCCCTTCATCGTTCCACCATAATTTCCGAGAATGAGATAAGCTACATCTCTCCCCGGACCCTCGGACGATGCCATGGGGGTTGCAACCCTCTCCCTGACTCAACCCCCTCGGTTCTTTGCGCGCTGGGGTTGTATCTGGGGAACCTTCCGTGCAACTGACCAATGCGCCATTGGCTGGCCGTACTAATCAATAAATCGTTCTGTGCAGCGCCGAACCGACGTTCAGACACCCTTTGTACCGAAGGGGCGACCTGCCGGTTCACCATCGTCGCGGCGGAATGGACGCCACGATGCACTCTCCATTCTCATCGACCAGCTCTCTTTTTCTCTCTTTCTCCCCTACGGTTGTTTGCTCGTGAGATGAAAATGGCGATCACGATGACTCGCTATAAAGTCTTATTCTTACCCCGAGTTGCTTCATCTCAGTCCTGTGACAAATGTTCTATCCTTAGGATGCTTCTTAGCTATTGCATTTTGAATTCCACGCGGCTGGATTTCTTGCGAGAAATCAAGACACCTTTCTTCATCAAAATTGCTCCGAGGAGACTAAATGCTGTAGCTTTAGAATCAAACTCCGAATCGATAACAAGAAAAAGGTGAGACTACTTTACGCGCATTTGACCTTCAGCAGAAAAAATTCATTTCCCCCATTTTTCATTTCTGAAGAGAATATTCTATTACGTTACGAGGGGAATGCTTTTAGAATAAGCGCGATTGTATATCGGCTGCCACTACAAACAATAATACGTCTATTGATAATGGGCGTTTACGGGGGACTGTTCGGCCTCGACATTCCGTAGGAACATTACGGCATCTCCTTCCATCGTTTCTTACGGAAAGTCCGCGGTGGCCATTGATCGATGGAGACGGAGATGCGAATAAACAAAAGTTCACGCCAGGAAGAGGGTGCTCGCATCATCAGTCATCGGTTTTGTCATGTGTGCTCCTGATGCGGACAGTAGACGCCACATCCTGCGAATCGTGGGCTCCGTAGAAGCTACGAGAAAGGAAGAACGATGAAGGGGAATAACATATACGATCTGGAAGATCGTAGAACTTGCCTTTTTATTTCCTCACCTCCGTCGAGCAGGGTCTGAGATCACCGACGAAATTTACGTCGCTATAAATGTAGGCCTCAAATAGGTCGTCGAGATACGTCGAGATCGAGACAAGAGATTCCTCCTCTCATCGAAAACAATCATCAGATGATTAAAAGGATAAAAGATTAAAAGGGAAAAGATAAAGAGGAGAAATTGATATAAGAAGTATGAGAGACGTGCAGCCGCTCGCGCGCGGTTTCTCGAATATTTCCGAATCTAATATCCTCGCTTCCTCGGATCGGTGAGAGGGAGGGACGCGCGAGAGGGAGAGATCCATCAACATCCGCCACATAGGTGAGTTGGGCTTGCACAATCGTGCGGGCTACGTTTTCTAGCGAAAAGCGAAGGGTCAACAATGGACTCCTGGCCGCACCCTACCCAGGTAGGACCGTTTTGAATACGCATAACGATCGTTCATTGTGATCTTTGCTACGGTTCCAGGGTGCTCCTTTGAAGTTTCCGGAAAATTGCGGGAACATTACGCGATCTCGATGAGAACGGAGAAAAAGGAAGGATCAAGGGAACCCTAAAAAATATCTCATCGCGATAGCGGTCGATGCACGATATATAAATCTGTATCAGTAAATAACACGCCTATATATATATATATATATATATATATATATATATATATATATATATAC
>NW_022639531.1:707183-731528 GCF_010583005.1 Odontomachus brunneus
ATATATATATATATATATATATATATATATATATATATATTTATATATATATATATTTATAATATACAATAGCGAAATAAATATACAAAGGAAATATATAAACAAAAATATGCAAATTTGCTCAAAACAATATGTTATGCGAAACGTAATATAAAAATCTAAATGTAACTTTTAGTAAATTCGTTGCTGCATTAATATAATAGAAAATGTATGTTAATGTATAGTATAAATTTAATAATTAGTTCAATACAATATATTTGCTCCATGCATATAATTTAAAAAATTGTAAAGTTTCTCTGATCAACCATCTCACGTTATGTTAATCGTAAAAATCTATATGAGGAACTATCAAAATTTGATCTAAACAATGTCATATAAAATGTAATAATGCAAAGATCTGAATGTAATTTTTAGTAAATTTGTTGCTGCATCGATATAAGATAAAATTTATATTATTGTATGATGAAAATTCAATGATTAATTTTAATATATTTGTTGTTGCATCGATATAACATAGAATTTATGTTATTAAATGATGAAAATTGAATGATTAATTTAACACAGAATATTTGCTTTACAAATAAAATCAAGAAAAGAATTGTAGCGTTTCTATCAGCGACTGTCTTATGTGATAATCATAAAAATCTATCTGGGGTGTACATCTATCCACCTGCAATTTACGTTTACCTCGCTTGTCGTTGTCTTTAATTAAATCTTTTCGACTCGTATTATCGCCGACGCGCTACGGGAATTTAATTTGCCGAGCAATTAAATCGTGTCCTCCGTATTAATTAACAGAAACACAGAACGACGCGCTTTTGAACGCGAGAGAGGCGAGTTAAATTACTCGTTACTAGGCGCTGAAGATGACCTGGGGCGAAACAGTAATCCCATGCTGTAAGTAAATTTCTCCTTTGTCTGTTTTTTATCTTTTGGCCGGTACACTCCCGCTTCCCTCTGGGCATTACACGTTGTTTTACCGGGTCGAAGTTTGTTCCGGCAACTTAAGAAGACATCCAGAAACGCTCTCAGGACTGCGGACAATGAGATAGGGTCCGGTTGCCCTGGATACGGTCTCGTATCTTCTTCCAACGTTTACTTATCCGTTTACCATCCTGTCGAGTATGAAAGCTCGCGTTATCATGCGGTTATAATGAACGCCCGCTCGCTCGAATTTAAGTGCGAAAGTCGCGCGACTCGGCATTTTTATAACTGTCTGCGTAAACAGGAAGAAACATTCACCTGTGAATATACCGTAGAATATTTTTGCATTTTGCTTATTAAACGCGAAAGAGGTATTGGTTTAATACACAAGAGTTAAGGTTGATATTTTCAGGATTAAAACGTGCGAATGTGACGAAGGATTATACAGGTGAACGAGAGCAACAAGCAGCAATTATGTAACAAGCCCGACACGTAGAGAGAGGATGCGTTCTACACAAATTAAATTGAAAGGCAAGAAGCCCGTGACCTACATACGCGCTTCGAATATCGCGGAAACTTAATTCAGATAACGATCAAAACGTAACACTTTTACGATTTCCGAGGGTCTGCGACGTGGTCCCTTCGAGAGTGTCCAGTAAATATTAGAGAGCGGCCATATGTGTCACCGAAAAACTTCAAAATAAAAATTTCAACGGAGGCAAACCCCAAGATCTGTTCGGATAAAATGGCATCTGTCTTTCAAGATACTTTCTTCTTACATACGATTGTACAAAAGGATTGAAATTTTTCGTCAGGAGCCAAACATTGCGAAATTTAAGAGTATGTCATACTTGAAAACTTTACTGATAAAATATTAACTTTTTCCTGCAAAGTTTCAGTCGTTATAATTGTGTTATAATTATGTTGTTATAATTATATTGTTATATTAGTTGTTATAATTATGTTGTTATAATTACAAATACTTTACACACTGAAAATACGTATAATAATAAATTGAAACTGCTCGAAATGCGACGAAAATGTTAAGAGCATTTTAAAATTGAATTGTAAGTTAACGTAAATATTTATTTGATGCAAAAGTTCTATAGCTTAAACGTATCACAGGTGTGTTTGTTCCATTAACAAACATTTCAAGGAACATTTCTATATTTTTAGAATTGAATGTTGAAGCTTAAAAATAGCTTGGAAAGTTGGCAGAAAGTTTTGGCAGAAGGATTCCTATATGTATGCGTAGTTATGTCGTACAGTATGATAGGAGCACTTATATACGATTTATATGTATAAGAAATACGAAAAGAATAGTATAATCATGTTAATAATAATCCTTTGTACATTATCGACATTTTTCAAGTTTGTCACACACTTTGGCGTCCTCTTAAGTAACTGTTTCATAAACCAAATTTTTAAGGAAATTTTAAAAATTTTAACAATTTATATATATTAATCGAGGCACGATCGATATATATCTGCAATTATAAAATGATTAATCAAGCTGAGATAATTGAAGTCAAAGTTAGCAGTATTTACATCACAGGCACAAAAAGCAGTTTCTGATATCAGATTTTCGATTCTAACAATCAAATTAATTTTATGGTTTTACTACTACAACTAAAAACAAGAAAATGATAAAAGAGACTTGGGAAAATATTATTAAAAAGTTACAAGACCGTTAACCATCTAATTTTCCAAAAATTAAATATAAAAATTAATATATAAAGTACGAAATTTTTATATTGATGGTATATGACAGCTAACTTCTAATGATTTTGTAATATTTTATGCACTATGTTTCCTTTGGTGCCTCCTTGGTTAATTATCTTCTTAAAAACAAGTAGTTAAACATAGACAATCCCAGCCAAAAATGTTAATACGTCAAAATGCAAATAACGATTATTTCTTTATGGGTTTTTAAGCATTACATAAATTCTATTGATATTATGTATAGTGTCAAAGCTGTATATTAGAAATCATATTTATCATATTTAGCACACAGATTTGTGAAGCTCCTTCGTGTTGTATTAATCATTAGTTAACAAAGCTTTCCAGTAATGTTCTCGCGAAACAACTTAACCGACAAAATTATCCGGTTTCAATGTCAAAACACGAAGTATCTTCGTCTCTCGCAAGACGGGTTGACGGCTTGAGGGTCGCGCGATAAAATTTCGGAGCGCCCTGTGTACACATGCTACCGATTATAAAACTGTTTTTATTAGCGGAGCACTCGGATTGAATTTGACAGGAATTTGATGAAAAGATAACAAAGATAATTACGGCGATTGACTGACGCAGTCGCTCCCCAGCGGCAAAGATCCGCCCGAGATCGCTCGCTTACTTATCACGCTCGGGTATTTCGCGCTTATTGAGTTTACGCGCGAGTATCTTCTCGTATCTCGCGTTAGTACCTGCTACGTCGTACTTAACGTTGTTTAACTTCGCCGAAGATTTAAGTGGTTACACCCGAACTTAGATGTAATGGTACTTCCGCCCGGGGAAGATCGGCCTTATACGATCTCGACTGGAAGCTACGTCCGAGCGGAATATCGTTGAACTCAAATTAAAAGTTCGCCGAGCGATCGCGAATCGCGCAACTGCATTCGCGATCTTCACTATGCGCGAAATTTTTCCCCTTGATGCACTTTCGCGATGGCAGGCAGAGCTACATCATACTTATATCCTAATTACAGTTCAAGCTCTCCGGGAAAATTTCGCACAAGAGAGTCTGGCTCAGACTTATCGAACATGCACGATTGTTATTAGGATATTACACACACACACACACACACACACACACACACACACACACACACACACACACACACACGTTAAAAATGCGTATAAATATATTCTCAGTGAATTTGTTCTAAATTTGTAAAATAGAGAATTTTATAATAAGAATTATATAGAGAGAATTTTATAATAAGAATCGCTATAGAATTTTGTAACAAAAAATAGATCCATATTTTGCAGTAATTTAATATCCTTTCGTTCTATATGTACCATTTGTGTATTTTATAAATTGGAAAATGCTATTAAAAAATTTGCTATGTTTCCAGTGACATTTACTGTGTTTTTTAGTCAAAGAAACCTTACTGATAGACTATATTTCTATACTATAAAAAATATATAGTAAAATTGTAAAGAATTTATATATGAAGAAAAAACTATGTTGTTCTCTCTTCATATACATACATTTCCATAAATGTAGGATATAAATGTATTAAATAAAATGTATTTTATAAGTCTAGAATGACAGCATTAAAAATACATTTATATATATTTTTAAAGAAAAAGGATGTTAAACTTACAAAACACATTTTGTAAATGAGAATAATTTAGAATAAAGCTTAGGACAAAATTTAAAATAAAGTGCAAAATATATTTTACAAATTTAGAATAAAAACTTTGTTTTAAATTATTCTAAATTGATGAAACGTATTTTATAAATTTATAATATAGCACCCTTCTCCATCATTCTGCATCTTTTCAAATAGGGACCAAAAAGTTGTCTTGACATCGGCATCATTAGCTAGTGTCAAACTGTTTGAAAGGTCAAGTGGCGACAGCGAAACATCTTCAATTTCTCGATCATTACCCAATCAGATCCGCACGCTTGGACGTTTTTGCATTCGAGTGATCTTTCACCTCGAATTTGCTTTCCGAGTAGATTACAACAAGCACACATCTAATCAGTCATCCTACTAACTTTGGTTCAATCGGTCAGTGGGCAACGTACATACTTTTTTTCGGCCCTCTCAGCGACAAACACTGGGATCTAGCGCGAACTATCGTGAGCATTGTGAGTTTCAGCAACACGAAACGCTGTGGAGGTCACCGGTTTAACAGCTGCAGAAGGAAAAAGCTTTTATCCAACACTGACCGGTCAAGATTCGTTTGGGGTTGCCGACAGGACGAGGGGGAGGGAAGGATAAAGAGAAAGAGAGACAGAGGGAGAGGGAGAGAGAGACAGAGAGACAGAGGGTTGTACAGAGAGAACCGCAACCCCTGCATGAGCGCGTCAGAGGGGTGAGTTACGTGAAGGGTAAGCCCAGTAGGATTATCGCACGTGCAATGGTGGACTGCCATTGCGGTTGTCCTGACGTGTCAATTCTGTGATATCTACGTCTGATCTGCGTCTGGACGTATGATGATCGGGATTCAAGATGCGCTTGAATACTGTGCGATATAATTTGATCGATCGATGGGAATGACCACCGATACAAACATCCCGCAGTTAGTTACCTTCCAACGTAAAAAGAGCTCACTGTATAATGCACGTGTGTTTTGAACGTGACGTTTTTCAGCTTAAAAGGCACCCCTCTTTCGAGCTTCCCTTTTTTGGGGGAGGCCGGGAATAATAATAAGGAAAGAAAGGCTGCGCGTATACGCTTTAGGAAGGAAAATTGCTTTGCTAAAAGCCATCTCTCTGAAGGATATATGTACCGATTTGAAGAAAGTTTCGTGCATTATAAATACTGACAACGCGGGTGCGCGAGCGCGACCCTCGTAACACGCACGAGACACGCGTCCAGCAGAAAAAAAATTGAAGACGCTCCCTTGTCGTTGTTACCCCAATGCTGCCGCGTTTTACGTATTTTTAACCGACTTTTTTTTCCAGCGCCATGTCGTGTGGATTACTTGTGGCAAGATAATATTTATGGTGATCATCGTGGACCCACGACAGCGGATACATTTTTCGAGAGAAACATTCTATATATATAAAATAGTCGTAGTATTGTCCTGACAATTTGTTCCCTCCGTCGAAATCTTCTTTATAATATACTTGCTTAACGCTGACTCCTAAGTTCAATTGTTCATTTAATTGAAGATCTTTGATTCCCTACACTCATATCAAACGATCTTTGATTGAATTCGTTGAAGTCAATCGTCCACCAGACGGTCTTCAAATGAATTTATTGAAATCAATTGTCATTTTAAACGGTCTCCAATTAAATTGATTCATATAATCGTCAATTAAACACGATAATCAGTTAATAAATTAATACTTGGAATATATTAGTTAAGAAATTAATTAATTGTTCATAAACCTGCGGTGATCTCGATAAGGAGGATAATAGACTTCTGTAGGAAAGAAAAACAAATTGCATATTATAATGAATGTGCAATCGATGTTCCTCAATGTAAAACGTATAGTTTAAAAGTAATTTTCATGTATAATTGGCCGCAATTATACAAGAATAATCCAATCCATATGGAGTATAATTAAAAAAAATAAAGATGAAAATTTGATGATTTAAAAAATGTAGATAACACTGAGGTTCTTCGCAACCGTTCAAGAAGTTAAGTATGATCAATTTTCTTCCCTTCAAGAGTGTTTATTGACAAACTTAACTGTTAAAAAATGGATAAAGAAAACAACTGATAAAATGACCAATAAAATCAAAATAAAATAAATATGTTAGAAATAGCGCAACTAGTAGAAAATAAAAATTGTTTTTAATTAATTTTAGACGTTCACAAGACTTGAATCTTTTTTGCTTTGTGTAGAAAAATAATACAAAGATAAGAAAGATAAAACAAAGGTAATATGGATTACTTATTGGTAATAAAAACCTAAAAATCATAATTGTGAGGGTTGGATCATTTTTGCATAATTATGGCTAATTTTTAGGAAGTTTTAGAAATTTAAATGAAATTTATATGAATTTATAGTATTAATGAAATTATAGCATTAATGAAATTAGTATTATGAAATTTATAGTATTAATGAAATTTACCAGTTAATGTCAGAGGTACTTATAGCATTGTGCACGTGTACTTTCGTTTAATTATTAAATGTTCATGTTAATATTATCTACGCCGACTATGCGGCGTGCTATCACAATGCGGCACGATAACGATGTTTTGAGGTATCGTTATTGCGATCAGATGCCGGCGGCTGATATGAAATCGCAAGCGGCATTTCCTTGACGAGCTGATGCACGTGTGGGAAATCGTAACGAACTTTCACAAGGAGGAAAAGAACGTTGCACAAGGAGGAGGGGAACGTGAGAAAAACGCTACGGTCCCGCACGATCGTGTGGGATTTCTCGTGTTGTTCCTCCTGCAGGAGGAACTAGCATCCGAGTATTGACCATGCGATCCCTCGACTACCGGACGTCCGCCTACAAACGCCATCGCAATTTGGAAGGGTGAGATATTTAGACTAGGAGAGAGTGGGGTCAAATTACGAGGAGCGTTTCTCGTGATACAGGCAAGTCTTCCTCCATGTCGCGTAAGTAATTTAGTTACGCGGGCTAAGTAACGATACGCTCACCGTTGTCTCGCTCGCCTAACTAAATTATCGCGCAACGTCTCTGTCGTGTTTTTTTTATAAATTATTCGTTTTATCGTTACGAATACGACAGTGTATCTATAATGGTATAAGTCATAAGCCGCAAGCAAATTGATCAATCATAGTCGACTATTTTCAAAATTAATCAGCTGTAATTGGTCAACTTGTCTATGACTCATGACTAAGTTCATTATAAAAGGCCCATAAAATATCATTAATATCTAGATTTAAAAAATCTTTAGATTTTAAAATCTAAATTATTAAAAATCCTTAGATCTTAAAATCTAAATATTGAATTATAATCGCGTTTTAAATCCTTAAGTAACGTCACAAAGGAATCGTCCTGTACTTGAAGATTAATTAACCGCGATCTTGAAAAATAGCGTGTTAGAAGGTAGAATATAAAAAGAACGAATTGCGTATTATAATGAACATGTAATCGATATTTTTCCTTGTAAAACGCAGACGACCCTCGGCCATCCCATTGCTTTCAGGAAGTTCACAGCGATCGCTGGGTGATTGACGATCGAAGGGTTACCTCCTCCCGACACTTGCGGCACAGAGAACGACGTGGCCAACATGTGATTCCGCTCGTCCGCGTGGAACCACCTGCGGTCCGAAAATAGATCGTCGCAAGACACGAGCAAAAGCGATATTGTGCCGTTCATACCCAGATAAACTTCCCCAATTATCACAACATAAGACAATCGGTGATAGAAACTTTAGAACTATTTTAATTACATTTGCGAATAGAAAGATACTGTGTTGAATTAATTATTAAACTTATATCATATAAGAAAAACAATATAAAAAATATAAGAGATACGGGATAACAAATTCCTGTATTAATGCCATTAATAAGTATTATTCTAAGTACTATTTTAAATATTATTAATATAAAACATTATTGAATTTGGAATACAAGTAATAGAAATAACTATTAAATAACTAAAAAAATAATTACATTATTTTCATAATATTTTTGAAATATTGCTGCAACATTGTTAAAATAATATTGCAAATTAATGTCTCTGTAACATTACATTGGAATATGCAATGTTGCAGTAATGTTGCTGCAAGCTTCTCTGCTGTATGAATTACGACGACTAACAATCAACACAATCATGATAAATACAATGTAATAAAGAATGAATGTAATAATGAATAAAAAATGTATAATATTATATGTATGATATTTTTAAGTAAATTTATAGAAATTATATTATATTTATTATATAGAATATATCATATAGAATATATTATATTTATTATAGAAATTATATTATAATTTATATTATTTATATTATATTATTTAAATTATATTATAGTTTTAAGATTATAAAATTTTTGTCATATTTTTCTTATGTGGTGTTTTTAACATGTTCTGAGGCGACCTGTTTCCGACGCTATTAGTATATAAAATCAGCTGGTCGGAGAAGATGGCAGATTAGGCAGTAACTCTCCTAATGGACCTCGTTGAACCGTGCGTCCTATGCCCAGTAGCAAAACTTCTTGCGAAATCCCATTTTACACTTCAGTATCGGCATCACAAAGAAGAAGAAAGAAAGGGAGAGAGTCAGCGACACGATCCTGCCGCAAAATTACGCCAAGATGAATACCGTCGCGTCGCATTCGAAAGCGCGGCGTTGTCCCTGTACCATTAGGATGACATCACGATGACAGTAAGAAGTATTAAGGGTCGTGACAATCCCTTCCTGTCCGACTACTGGAGCATGCCCGCGATACACTGACACCGCAAGCAAGGGAACGCCGGCCGCTGGATGACGCTGGAGGAGGGCGCATAATCCACGATGACGTTACTTTCTCTCCGCCTTTCTTCCTTCGGTCAAGATCCTTGTTTGGGAAACATGGTATTCTTAGGAGGCGCACCGCGCCCACTCGTCCTGCCGCCGGACGTCGCCATTGTTCTTCTATTATCGCTGGCCACCGAGGCGTATACTCCTTACACCTAATCCTTTAATCTCCGGGAAATGGAGCTGTTTGCAGCAAACAGATCGTAAAGCCGTCATTGTCCATTTGGATGCAAAATCCCTGGCCGTGTCGGAGCGCCGGTCGATCCAGCCCTCTCTTTCCCTTTACTTCTTTCGTCTTGAGGTCAGTGACATTGTTTCTGGCTGTCAGCTGTATCTGAATAAGTAATACGAGGAAAATCAAAAGGGAAGAGAGAGTAAGAGAAGAAGAGGATTTATTTAAAAAGCTATACACGGAGAGAATTTTATAAAGTAAAAATCACATTAAAATTATATTTCCTTTTAATATTCATCGATATTATTATGTTTAATATAGAATTCATAGTGTGATTATTAGTTTAAATAAAGATCCAATTCATTGCTGGCATAATATTTATAAATAATATATTTATTCGTCTCTCTGGATATATTATTTTTTTATAATTATTTATTTATAGTCACCGTCCACATATATTTATTAGAATGAAAAGATACAATATAAATTTTTAAAATTTATCAGTTTTTGTCTGACCCCCTATAAGTAGACTTGATCATAACTATATGTGAATTATGTCATTTCTCAATCTCTCTTCGCTTGAAATGTGTATTGCGAATTTTGTTTCCCTGATTTCCTTTATAACGTAATAGCATCTAATGTTGATTGTCCAGATCTTTTATCTAAGATCAATTTTAATGTATGTTCAAGATTTATACATAATGTTTCGCTATTCGTTCATAGTTCGTCTGTCATATAGGGACCTTATCAAAATGAATAGTTTTTTTATAAAAAACTAAAACTTTCTTAAGATTTAAAAAAATGTATATCTTCTTATTTGAAAAATATTTTATATTAATGTTGGTAAATATGCTATTGGTATCCACATTATGGTACACAATAATGTAACAATTTTCTTCAATTAATATCTAGAAATCTATGTGGTTATTTGCAAAATGGTAGAAGACTTTTTTGTTCAATTTGACTTAATGTATAAATATACAACGGCAGACGACGCTACTGTAGTTCATCTATCATTTCATGCGTGATCATTTATCAATCTTCTTTAATTATTATTTCGACTATTATTGCGAATATCGTAAAACGGCATGGGATTTTCTTGCTCATCTCAATCCGTTCTACGTTCTCGCAAAGTTTGATCATGGTGATCTATGATACCTGTATATATTTGTCTAACTTATTGCAGTGCAGCAATACAGCGCAACAAGAACAGATTTATTGATTCAACCAAAATAGAAGGACGAGACACACGTAGGACTTAATGTTCGCTCAAATCCCGCGCAACTCGCTCTCACTCGCGTTCTCTCCCCCGAATGGTCGAAACGATCGTTGCACGATTGAGCACAACGAACCGCTCGAAGGCTGAAAAGAATAGAATTCGATCCCGGCTTAGGTCAGTGCGAGCTCCTTGGATCTGTCAATGCGTTTTTACGTAACGCGGAGGAAGACGAGTGAGAAAGAGAGCAGGGAGAGAAACGGGAAGACTCTAGATGACCGGCCGAGATATCGGCCCCAGATACATTGTGGGCGGAAGGAGTTTCATCGATTCCCCAAAAAGAGCAGTCACCATTGTTACGTCACGGACTTGTATTTCTGCGAGAGCCACGCTTGACGCCGTCCGGCCATCGCACCGCGCCGATTCCGAAAGTAAGACGAGAAGGGTCCCGTGGTTTCAGGTACGATCTGGTCCGATTCTCTTGAAAAATCCAGGTAACCACCTGGAACGCGAACCTGATGCACGATATGCATCTCTCGATAAGAACAATACGATTTGAACATCGCTGCACTTCGTTCTGAAAAATTGTGCAGATCAAATGTATTATTCTCTTGAGCCTGATTTACGTTTCAGAGGAAACTCAGTCACTCGGAAAAAAATCAATTCGAGTGGTCGAAGTAATTCGCGGAGGTGTACATATATATACGTACGAGATTCGAGAAACGACACGTTTGTCGAAACTCGCTATCACTACTATCGAAACTTCCAAGGGTTTCAGAAAGTTTATTATCGGAATTTGATAGAATTAATGAAATCGTTGTTTATAATTGAAAAATTTAGCTCGGTTTTCAATCAATTTCATATATTTTCATTGTTTCTCGAAATATAATGAAGTCAATTTTGACTTAAAGAAATAGAACTTTTCAACGGACTTGATAGTTACGTAACAGAAAATATTCTTTCAAAGGATTTCTCTGCGCGAGAAGGCTTCATCGTACTATACGTCAACGGAAATACACAAAAAATATTTCTTACATAACAGCACTTACAATTCTCTCCGATGTATGTAATTCGATACGAGGACCCGCGTAACGTTACCGCGTGCGAACCACAATGAGGAAGGAAAAAGCAGAAACGAGATCAATTTGAATTGAAGCGGTATATAAAGGTCTTTAATTTTTTGCGTTTCCCTGGAAACTCGATTTACACAGCCAAAAAGGAATTTCTCCAGCCTGGAGAAATACCGTCGTGGATGTTGATTACGTTTGACAGCTTCTGCGTTATCCTTGAATCCGCAGTGGTCAAGAAATTCGGATATACACGACAGTAACGAAAAAGTAGAATGTAGGCTATATCCCAGAGATATGTTGCTTTTTTTAAGTATTTACTTTGGGAAGAATAGTGGGTACAAAATTGCGATATGGTCCTCTTAGAACATAAATATTTCTTCCTAAATTTCATTAAAATCGAAATAATATTGCAGTTGAGAAATAGAAAAAACTGGTAATATCAAAGTAAATTTTCGAACTTCTCAAAATTTTACATTAATATTCTACGTAATTGAGTAAAATTAAGTGATGTGTTATTAAAATGAAATTTCAAGTGTATGATATACTGTTTCTGGCAATTTTCATTCATAAAATGATTGAAATCAAGCATATGGGCGAACGAAATAAAGTTAACCCATAATTCAGGACCGCCAGGATGCCTGCGGAGACCTTTCGCGGAGACTAAAATTGCTGACCAGGATACATATCCAGGGTTTCATATTTGGCCTTCTTTACTCTACACTACTGGCATAGATTTATATACATAGACTGCGCCTACTGTGAGAGAAATTGAAGACATTTAAAGTAAGAGAGCAATAGCTGGGGTGTATGTGTCTCTGTCCAATATATGCATGGTGGGGGAAATAAGGAAGAGAGGAGAACAGTTGTACTAATAGCCCCTGTAATCGTCTCCTCCCCTTTCTCAACAAAAAACAAGAGAGAGAAAGCTATACTCTTGTCATATCTCTGTTCTTCAGTGTTGTCTTCAGCACGCCTATAAGGAAGCGCAGTCTATATAAGTCCATGACTACTGGACAACTCTTTGAACTATATACATACTGGAATGCTTAGTCAAATGGAAAGAAACGGGCCGAATGAAAGGGAAAACTGGGACCGTTTTCTCTCTTTCTACTGTTGTATTATTCTGTATTATTGTATCGATCTGAAAACATCGGCTTGAGCGGTTTGGGTTTTTTTCTTAATGAAAAAAGGGAAAAGGGGTTTTTAATAATTATAATTACTATTTAAAATGTTAGGGGATTTAGGGCCGGTATTCTTATTAAAATTTAGACTTTTGAAAATTTATAATATACGTGACATAAATTATAGATTTTCAGTATTGGCAATAAATTTTGAAACGCAGCCAAAATAGAAAGAAATATTTCTGCGAAGGATAACTGTAAGCAGAAAAGAGCATAGAAATTTTCAAACAATCAAAAATCACTAGACAGAGAAAGAAGTGGTGTCTTCAGCAACCTATCTTTTACTTTTCGTGCCCGGCTTCTAAGCATTGCAGTAAGCATTCCAGTATAGGTTGAGTTGGGGCAACTGGACTCGGTATCAAGATGGTAAGATGGCCAAGTTGCTATATGTTTGGATTTTGGTTATTACAAAGCAAACTCTGCGGGGTCGTAGTGGATCTTAATACATGGAAGAAAGCTGTATCATATTTGTACAATCAGTTTGACAATTAGTTGTCTGAGAAGTGGTTAGCTGGGTGGGCTCAGTGATTTTACATGCCCGAATCTCTCTTATATCAGCTTTATCTCCATATTTTTCAACAAGTTAAATACTGAAATTATTTTGTAGCGATTCTATAGCAATTTTAATGATATATACCAGTCCTTTATAATATTACAGGGTTAAAAAACATAGATATATCCCAGTCGCGGGTTATACAAGTCTAGTTAAATTATACTATCAGCATGCTACATTATTCAACAACAATTTTTTGTGTGTATATTGGCGCACGCGCCGGTAGGTTCATTACCAACGGGATGGTATCGTAAATTATCGTGATCATGGGGAATCACCGGCTAGCATATGGCGCGCGCGTTCCAAAGGCGTGTCGGAGATTGCTCGCGTGTGCGAAAGAAGCTACAAAATGTTCCGTGAAGCGTGAACGATAGACACTGGAGGAGCCGGCGATTTACCGCGCTGTTTTTCGGGAAGGAAATCTGAATGCAGCAGGGAGTCGGAATCGTATCGGGTTTCTATACATGATCGTTAACGGCAATTACATATCCCGTCGAAAAGCGACGGCCGTGCCTTTGCACAGTTGGATTAGAAGACGGTAGTTTCCTACATAGAGAAGCAATAAGGGGCAAAACTCTCTGGTCGACTGGTCCCATTGGTCGTCGAATGAGATAGAGGATGTTTGCGGGGGAAATGGAGAAAAGGAGGCGCAAGCCTTTCGCTCCCGCGTGTCCAAACATCGGCATTGTTGGACGACCGATTCAGCGATGCGTACGCCGATTCATGATGCCAATGACATCTATTTCGCCGGGTAGATCACTCGTGCCGTCGTACAAATCCTTACGACTCCTCGCGACCATTCTCTCGCATCTTTTCGTGAGCACAAACGGCGATCCGGCTTCGCCGCTCTAAATGAAATTACCTAGTGACCTGCAGGCATCCGCAGATGTCGGAACATCAACGGGATGTAAGATTGAATATGCGTTTACTTAGCGCTCGGAAAAATTCGACTCGATCTCAGCGAAAGTCTTTAAGAATGGTTCGACTTTTGCAAACGCACAGAGTGACGAAGCTTAGAAGGGATCAAAGAAGGGATTAACGCTTCCCTAGTTTTCGAATAATTTATAGTATCTTCTTTTGATGCCATTCTTTGTCATTCTTTGCCTTTCCTGTCCTCCTGTCTTCGATAAAATATTGTTGTAGGAACGTGACTCTTTGTAAAGCGGAAACTATGAAATATTTAAATTATGACAGCGATTCATCGAAGGGGTAACATAATGGCGTGACAAAAAAGGTCTTTTCCTGGGAAACAAGCGACAATAATTGCTTGCGGCTTTTTTCTGTTACTACACGGAGGAAACATTATGCATTTCTATATAATACAAAGCAGCCGATTTTTGCCCCTATTTTTCATAAAAACAAATCTTATCGGAAGATGTAAAAAAGTAGATTTCCCTTCAAAAGTAGATTTGATAAGAGTAAGATGACCAGATTTTTTTCGGGATAGTCTCGACAGTCGGGACATCCTTTGTCCCAAATTATTTCGCTATTCGCGACACCGATTTATCCCGAATTTGATCAATCTGTCTCGATTTGTTCCGATTTGGAGAATTTATTTTTTGAAAAATGTCGCTAATTAAGAATTATAGAAAACAAACTTTTCTATTGGATATCGAGACTACGTTTCGATTTTCACTGCCAATACTGAAAGTTCATAGTGCTATAGTAGCTACAGGGTGTGCAAAAATTGTGGAAACGGTCAAATATCTTGAAAAAAAACATTTTTTAGGAAAATGTTTCAGACAGAACCTTTATTATATTTACCTCTATTATATTTATATAGTTATCAGGTTATCTCTATTATATTTATACAGTTAGTCACAACAAGTGCCTAAGAGATTGCCTAAGAAGTTGTGGCTTCGAAATTCTAAAATATGGGGAATCTGGCATTGACTTTCCCTACTTTGCTACCTAGGTAGTATATTTTTTCTATCTATTTAATCAAAAATACAATATTTTTAACATATAATGTTTGCACCAATAATATGCAAATTTACTGAAGATATTCGATTAAACTTTACCGCTATATTTCTTTTCTTGTATAATAAAACAATTACTATAGTTCAAGATTATTAGAATTTAAAATATAAATAGTACATATATGAATGGAAATATAATAAATTAACATAGAAAAAATATTATCTATTTCTCAGTTGTATATATATACAGGGTGCGGCGCCAAAATCCGGACAAATTATACATTTTTTCGAAATATATTTTTTATTGCAAAAACGAAAAGGTTTACAAAATTTTTTTAACCACATTGTAAGGCCATAATGAACACATTTACTCAATATATCCCCCGCTTATTTGAATGACCGCCTCCATTCTCGGTCTGAAGCGTGCGCAGGCGCGTTTTAATGTGTCATGGTCCATGCCGTTTCTATAGCGGCTCTCAATGATGCGACGTTTGGATGTCTAGACTTGTTCGTGACCCTTTCAACTACGCTCCATACATAGAAGTCCAAAGGATTAAAATCTGAGCTGTTAAGGAACACAAAAGCAGGTTGCAGCGTTCAACTCGCTTTGTCCTGGCGACTTCGGAAAGTATCTATCTCACTTTAATTGTATAAGACTTGTAGCGGAGGTCCTCCTCGACGATTTGACGCATAGTTTTCTCGCTCATACCAACAACCAACGACAATTTTCGGATTGACTGCCCTGGATCCTCAAAAATCAGCTCCTGAGCCTGTTGAATGATGTCGGGCGTCCTGACAACGTGCTCCTTCGAGTAGGTTTTCCTCGCCGGTGTTGCAAAACCTTCGTTGGACTTCTCCGACTCATTGTACTTTGCGATGATATCATACACAGTCGATCTCGGGTATCGAATGATTTCTGTCGCCGAAGAATCGAATGATTTCTGTCGCCGAGCGCCCAGCGCGAACACTTTCGATAATCGCGGCTCTTCGGTTATACTCCGCATTTGGTTTCAACATTGCGACTGTTTCGAGGTTATGATGGTTTAGTACATGCGTCAAGCTATTTGAAGCTAATCGCGACATCTACGTATCGCGACGATACGTGGTATAAAACGGCGAGAATTTCAAATTGAATTTTGTCCGGATTTTGGCGCCGCACCCTGTATTCTTTTTACTAATAATTAAATAAAAATAATACTAATAATTTTAAAATAAATTATATATACATATATACACAAACACACACACATACATATATACACAAATTCTATAATAATTTTATTATAGAATTTTATTATAGAATTCTTTCCATGTGCATAAAGAGTATATATGATAATCGTCTAAATATATGTTATTAAAAGATTAATGTTACGAATATAGGGTTCATAACATCAGTTAAGAGTTCTGGATTAAAGGCACGATAAAAAGGGCTATATATAAATTTTGATCACTTCGGATATTATCGCCTGATATCTCGCGGAAATTGATATTTTCATGACTCGTGAACAGCAGAACATATTAAACATCAAAATAAATTATATAATCATCCTTTCGGTTTTTTCTATGTGCCCTCTGAATTTCTAAATTTTTTGTAGTGAAATTTCACTCAAAAAGTGGAGTGACTAAATCACTCGAATTCAAGTGATTTTTCATATAGACAAGTTTTTCCGTTCTGAATTGTCGGCTTAATATTTTCATATGATATCGAAAAGTAAATCTGATTTACCCCGTTACAAGAACATACTCACTAAAATTGATTAAAATATTCGCTCATATGGAATAAAAAAAATTTCGAATAAAAATATTGCTACTTTTACTTGCTTTGAACGAAATTTTACTCCAACAAATTTCGAGAGTAGAGTTTGCCACATAAACAAAAAATTTTGTAAATTGTAAATTTTGTACATTCTAATATGGGTCTTTTGTCTATTATTAAGGAGAACTCATAAATAATTTGTTTCACTGAGTGCAATAAAGTCAAGTCGAATGAAATTTTTTACTGGTACGATATAAGCTACCCTAGAACCGTCAGAAATATTGGTGATCATTGAGAAACATAGATAAGTGAGACAGAGAGCGGATGATACTGCGGAACAATATGACGTGGAAGGAAACGGAAGAACAGGAGTCCTAGTCCGGAGATCCTCCCGACGTGTAACACCGGCAGGATATTTATCTGGAGTGTCACTTCACCCAACTTTCACCGACACAATGTTACTTCGCGTTCTCCCCTACGACACCCACTCTCCTCCTCGTCGGCCTGCTCTCGCGCACGCCACCAAGAGGATGTCCTCGAAGATCCTCGTAATGGGCTTTCATTCGGCCGTTCCATCTCATCATTTGCATTGCTCGCGATCGATTTATCTTGCTGGCAGACCGTTCGCTCGCAGTCCGAGCGGCATACATCCCTGGGCAAGATCCATTATCGTCACAGTGTCGACACAACGGGAATCAATGGACGCTCGAGAGGACCGCGAACCACGACACCATCGTGGCGTTCGCCTTAATGATCTTTGAACACTCCAAAGGCCACTACTATTCTCGTCGAAATTGCAATGCCTGCATCTGCACGCTTGCTATTGTGATATCATCCGGCGTAAAATATGACGAATTTCAAAAAGGCCAAAAGGATAATCATGATGAGTCAATAGTATCATTCAGGGCAGTAACAAATTACGAAGTTTCTGTTATTATTTTATAGTCATACATACTAATGTATTCTTTAAAGTGCAATCAATGTATTCTTCATTGAAATGCTATAATTGGTGGTTCAATATACGTATAGTACTACAACCAGTAAAATTTCGCGAAGTAATCAATTAATAGTAGCGACTGTTCCTATTACTAATCCAATTTGTAAACACGGGCAGTATCATTGCACGTAAATCGCATGGAAGTCGTTAATTTTATCGTCACGCAGAAAGTTGAATTTGACACATTATATAATGAATTTGGTATACTACATAAATTTTGCAATAAAATTTTATTTTCATTAGTCAAAATTAGTGAGATATACAATAAAGTAATAAAACAAGAAAATTTCCTACTCCCTTTTTTATTTAATCAAAGACATTTTTACTAATTTACTTGAAACGGAAGAAAGTAGAGTTACTTGAAGAGAGTAGAGCTCTTTAAAAAATTGAAGACATAAGGAAAGAATATTATTAATTTTTAGTTATTAATAATAAATTTTTAGTTATAATTAATAAATTATAACTATTTTTAGTTATTTTTAGTTATTATTAATAAATTTTTAGTTATAAAAATAAAAAGATCAACTGCGTGTCAAGGAATAGAATTTTCTGTTGAAGATGCATTGGAGAATTCAATTAATATACATAATTTTCTTTAATTTTATGCTATGTATCCAGATAGACAGGTGTATAGTAATGACCAAAGTGGCCATGCTAAGTTGTCCGCTTTTAAATATAAATTTTTATGATTATCACGTGAGGCGCGAGACAATCCGTGATTGTACGTGCAAACAGACAATCCGTAAAAACTTTACAATTTTTTAAATTATATTTATGAAACAAATATACTGTATTAAATTAATCACTAAATTTACATTATACAATAATATAAATTTTTTGTCATATTGGTGCAGTTGCAAATTATTGGAGAATTATTTCAAAATGTTGTTATATTAGTGCAGTTGTAAATTTGTAAAGAATTCAATTAATTTACATACTTTTCTTTAATTTTATACTATGTATCCAGATAGACAGGTGTATAGTAGTGGCCAAAGTGGCCATGGTAAGTTGCCCGCATATTCATTTCTGTAAATTCTTATAACATAACTCTTTACAAATTTACAACCAATATAACAATATAACAACATAATGTTGTTATATTGCACCAATATAACAACATTTTGGAGTAATTCTTTAATAATTTGCAACTGCACCAATATAACAAAAAATTTATATTATTGTATAATGTAAATTTAGTGATTAATTTAATACAGTATATTTGCTTTATAAATATAATTTAAAAAATTGTAAAGTTTTTACGGATTGTCTGTTTGCAATCACGGATTGTCTCGCGCCTCACTGATAATCATAAAAATTTATCTAGGAGAAGGAGGCAAAGACAGATATTTCTATGATATATCGGTTTTCAAATATAATAGAGGTAAGTAACGTCTACATCAAACATATGGAGCGTCGAAACTCTCAATCTTTCTTCGTTGGTGACGAAAAGAGTTCGCAAAAGGGTTTCACAAAAGGGTTCTCGCTTCACAGTTCGCTATGAATTTGCGGAACAAATTGTCTAATGCGTAACTAACGTCGATCCATGCTACTCGTTATGATCTTGCAAAAATGGCACAATATGGCAGCGGTTAGCTCTTCACGAAACGAATCATACATCATTGCGAAGTGCCCGCAACTAAACGACGTCGCGCTTGACAATCCGAGAAGGTTCATTGTGCTTTCACCGACTAAGCGTGGCTCTCTGAAAGAGACATCATGATCACGAGAAGGAAATTTCTCGCACGAGAAAATCCTTTCGATCGATTACTGAGGCGAATCTCTATCTTGACATCGACAATGCCCAACCGCGCCATACATATCGAGTTCTGCACGAAACGTACGTCACACTAGACATTATGAAGTGATGGCTTTGTGCTCGATCAAAGGAAGATTTCATATCGTGTTCTCGTAGCTAACTAACATCGACGAAAGTTAATCGGCGACTTTTTGCGTATCGACGAAATATCAACGTGCGCAATCGCGACCACGGTCCTCCGTGAATTCTCGATTCGGCCACATTATGGCAGTTTACATAATTTCCCCGGGCGAAAAGAGGAAAGCCTGGTCGGGATCAATGGGAACAAGGGAGGGATCGAAGTCGAGACGCGGCGGCTCAACGGAGACGCGCGCGACGCGCAGTACGAGCAAAGGGACCCTCGTCCTGCAAAATATCAAAGGCTCAGAAGGGAAATTGAAAGGCTTTGTATGGAAATAAGAATGTATCGACTGCCCCCGAACAACCACTCATCTGGGGACAAGATTTTCGAATCTGACATTTAAATGCTTCGTCGCAAGATATCGGAAAAGGACGAGGAAAGGCTTCTTATTTATTCTATGCCAATATATAATTTTCATCGATGCTATTGCGCAATCCCGTATCGCTGTACTCTATGTCTGACAATTTCCTTTGTTTATCTTTTCTTTCCCATCTCTGTCTTCTATTAATACGTCCATATATTTTTTATATCGAAAAGACAAGAATTATTTTGTGAAACTTTCGAATTACACTTATTTGCGCAGACAAGAATAAATGACAAGAATAAATGACAACCCAATTTCTATGATTTTATAAATCCAATTATGTTAATTCCTTATAGTTAACAATGCCTCACTATTCATTATGTAATGCCAATTATTTGCAATAATATAATTTTTTGTCACTTTTATATATATTTGCATACTTTGCATTTACAATATATTGATTGTGGGCAATGTTTCCGTTTAAAATGTAAAACGACGAATTCAAATTTTTCGACAGTCGGTAAGAAAAACATGTTTACTTATCGTACTTATCGACTTATAATAACTTATCGATTTTACCGTAATTTTTAAATATATGAATAGTAAATCATCAATCTTTAACACAAAATTACTGATAACGTAAAAAAGTAATAAATCTTCAATCTCACAAAACTGAAATTTTATTTCTTTAGAAAAAATTTAGCTTCCCTAGTTTGATAACTTTCTGTCGGTAAATTTTGTGTATCATATCGACGTTGATGATAATTGCAGAAATACAAGTTTTATAAAAATACCAAATAAACTCCATTGTAGATTTATATTCATACTGATGAAAAATTTGAAAATAATTTTATGTATCATATCGACGTTGATGATAATTGCAGAAATACAAGTTTCATAAAAATACCAAATAAACTCCATTGTAGATTTATATTCATACTGATGAAAAATTTGAAAATAATTACAAACAAATAAATACAAAAAATTTTTATTTATTATACATTAAATGTTTAAAAGATATTTATGCCGAATGATTAAAAAGATAGGATATATATTCTTTTACAATTACCTTCGGATCGTTCCAGTGCCTATTGATGATCATGGAAATTTATCTTGAGTTGACAGTCTTTTATAGAAAGAGTACCTCGTGATACATTTGTTTTATAGTTTATTGTTTTATATAAACACTTCTCTCTATATGTGATGAAAATAATAAAAATAAACGATAAATAAACGATAAAAAATAAACATTGGTGTTTGAAGTTTTACTACCAAGTTTTACTATTACAAGCACTGTAACTGTAAAGGTTGGTATATAATCAATAGCTTATTAACCTATTAAACATAAAATACAAGTATTAAGAATTCTATATTCTATCTTTTTTCAAAAGAATGAAATCCGTAAGTGAGTTACTGTGTAATCTCGTAATGTGATAAAATATATTAAATATAATATAATACGATATAAATGTAAATCACTATATAAAACTACAATATAATGAAACATTAATTCTATCCTTTTTAGATATCTGTAAGCTAGAGATATGCGAATCAAAAATTTTTTATGTCGAATCGAATCGAATCTCAAATTTTAATTTCGAATTTGAATCAAATAGAATCGATGAAATTTCACTCGAATTGTATCGAATCGTTGGAAGAATTTTTAATTAACATAATCATTGAATTCAACATGAAAATAGTGACCTCAGTATGAGAGAGATAGCATTGATCATGTGATATCAATTCATTTTAACCCTTTAAGTCATAGTATATCATATATGATACACTTTTTACCTTGAGGAGGTAAATATGGATTCATTGTGAAGCTTAGATGCTCCTCTAACAGAATCATTTGCAACATTAAATTTTGCAAATTTAATTATTTATAAACAAATTAATGTAAAAAAATATTTTTTAAAAATTCATTTGCCAAAAATATTGCTAAATAAACCTATGGTAAAAAATAACTTGGTTGATGCTTTTTGAGCTGTAGGTAATAACGCAACCTCAAAAATTTAAGATGGCGAACTCAATATGGCGAGCTAAAATACCAACAATCGGAATAAGTTACATTTCTTTCCGTAAATGTGTGAAGTTGAGCCTGTAAATAGCTTGAATTTCAAAAAAGTAATTCCGAATTTGTGATCAACGATGCCAAAAACCCTCGAATATCATTTTTCACGAAAATCGAATGAGTTTTAAAATTGTCGTCCGCCATATCGATCTGCCGCCTGGAATTTTCAAAAACTGACTTCAAATTCGTAATTAACCAGATAGCCAAACCTGCAAAAGTCAGGTTTTGTTAAGTGTGTGCTGCATACTATGCTGACATAATTTTGGTAGTAACGAAGTATGATCTGCTATGTCAGATAATACGTGTACAAATGTAGCAGAAATCTAACAAAATGTATCTAACGTTATGGGGGCGACTTTGGAATATTCGGAAATAATTTTCAAGATTCTGGGCGTGTTACTGAGGGAGTAGAGTAACACTAACACACTTTGTCATCCGGGAGACGATGCAGAGCGAAATGCGCGCACTTGACGTAATTATCGAAAATATACATTTTCAAGCGCGAATGTTCCTTTAAAAAATTCTAAAAGCTATCCCAGAATATGCTCTACATGCTAACAGTATATGACCTAACCTGCAATGACTGACTTTCAGAATATGCCCGAGAATCCGACTTTCCTACGACGCTAAGTTGGATCCAATGTTATGAACGCGACTTTGGCCTATTATAAAATTATTTCCAAAATTCTGGGCGTGTTACTGAGGAAGTAGACATCAAGACACATTATCATCCAAAAGACGATGCAGAGCGAAATATACACACATGTTACTTTCGAAAATACACCTTTGCAAACGCGAAAATTTGTTTACGAAACTTTAAAAAATTATCCCAAGCTTAACTAACTCGGCTTAACAAATTAGCTTAAAACACTTCGTTTGAATCTCGGTTTAATAATTTAGCGGAGCCTCAAAGCACATCGGTTCGAATCTCGACTTACTGGTTTAGCGAAGTCTCAAAACACTCGGGTCTGAATCTCGGTTTAATAATTTAACGGGAAATCGAAACATTTCGGTTCGAGTCTTGGCTTAATAATTTAATTTGTTGTCTTTAATTTATCGAAATTTAATTTGTCGTCTTGTCAACAACAAACAATATGCATAAAAAATATTTTCAAAGAGATAGTATGTCATACATAATACGACATAACAAGTTATAAAGTATACTAATCGAATAGTATATATAGAGCATACATAGAGTATATACAAAATATATATAGAGCATAAAAAAGCATATATAACATATACAAAGCACATAAATATGACATGTTGAAATATATCAGTTTAATGTATCATCAAAAAATAATCCGACGAGAAGGAAGCCTGCCGAGTCGAAATTTCAATTAGCCATTTTTATGCAAGAATGATCAAATTCAAAAAATTATAAGTTTTTATCAATGGATACTCCATTCACATCTTTTTAAACCAAACAAAAAAATTCCTTATATATACTTGAAATGAATTAAGAAACAGTTTTTAAAATTTTTACTAGTCGCGACTTTTTGCACATTTTTCGAAGGATTGAGCTAGTCAGTACTTTTAAAAACATGGAAATGCTCGTTGTACTATTGCGAAAATCTTAGAGCTAAATTCTTTGGTTGGATCATTCTTACTTAACTCCGACGAATTGCAAATTCCAATTCTTACTTTACTTCCCGTCGGATCCAATGCGATTTACGTCTACATGCATGCAATCTACGTAAAGTGACGCTTTGTGTCTACTATATGAGCGTCTAAATTGAGCACTCACCATTGCGCGTCGTCCCACGGTGTCCAGGGTCCACCAGCCATCCTGTCGCTGCATCTGACACTGCAATGGTCCTCGCGTCCCACGTCACCTGTAATTCACTCCCGACCGCGGTAATCTAACGGAAGTTTCACGAAAAATCCCGTCTCTCTTGGGGAATACACTTCGAGTTGCGAATTGCGTATGAAATATCGCGAACTGCGTCTTCGAGGAAATGTCGGCCTTTCGGATAAACGACATATGTGCGACAAATTCAGTAACAGTCCGATCGAGTTGTAGTATATCGCTTGGATACACGCGCGACGCGAATCACTTACGAAGAAAACGGAATCCGCGAGCGAAGGGAACACGCGACGCGAATCGAAGGCCGA
>NW_022639531.1:731538-758213 GCF_010583005.1 Odontomachus brunneus
CTTCGAGTTGCGAATTGCGTATGAAATATCGCGAACTGCGTCTTCGAGGAAATGTCGGCCTTTCGGATAAACGACATATGTGCGACAAATTCAGTAACAGTCCGATCGAGTTGTAGTATATCGCTTGGATACACGCGCGACGCGAATCACTTACGAAGAAAACGGAATCCGCGAGCGAAGGGAACACGCGACGCGAATCGAAGGCCGATCTCGCGAAATCTTTCGACACGTGGGTAAAGTAATCTGTGCGAAATTCTTACGTACGACACGGAATATCTCTAATATAACGTTTCGATGGTGCAGCGTAGTAGGCTGCAATACAGCTCCGCAGTATTTTTGCGGATAACAGCTTCGCAATACTTTTGCGAAGACAATTCCGCAATATTTTTGCGGATAACAGCTCCGCAATACTTTTGCGAAGACAATTCCGCAATATTTTTGCGAATAACAGATTCGCAATACTTTTGCGCTGACAATTCCGCAATGCTTTTGCGGATAACAACTCCGCAATATTTCTGCGAAGTTCGCTCGCGACTTTTCCGCAAATACGATTCGGTGAAATTCGCAAAATCAAATTAATAATCGCGAACGCGAGCGAGAATGAAATATCAAAAACTATGAAAATTATGACGATAGAGATAAAGATTCTCTTCAAAATTTACGCGAGAAAAATGTTACTGTGCGTGAGATGTCTGTCTTCGTTCAATCGAACTTATCGCGTGTCGCGTAAGTAAACAAATAACTGCTCACATGTCTAACTTGTGTATCGCGTTTTTCGCGAAGGATCAACGCTCGCTAGCATTGTCTCTGTTGTATTCTGTTTTACGAAACTCTAACTCTAAGTGAAAAATTATAACCTAAAAATTTTTCAATGATCGTGAAATTAATTTTGCGAGCAGTTTATATAATCACATTAGATCGCTTCGCGGAGGTGCTGCACGATATCGAATTTTACTTAATAACGAAGCACAAACTCTACTTTATGAAATACAATCGAGATTTAAGCTCACACGAGTGAGAAAATTGAGAAAATTAACGACGGACGGAAGATTTATAACGCAGCTGATATGATTGCGCATTTTCGGTAGCGCAATCTCTGTGGCGCAATTTTTTTGCGCGTTGGCGCACTGCTCGAGACATTTGAAAGATCGTATTCAATAAAACTGAATAATTTTACAAAATTTTGAATGTTCAGAGCGTATACTCAATACTTTAAGCATCTACCAGATAGTGTTGGAGTTTGATTAATCAAAATTTCTTCCGACAAAAATCGTCGACGATTATCAATCTAAGTTATCCAATTAATAAATGTATGTACATTGGAAGAAAACTACTTAAACATTTATTTGCCAAATTTATATAAAAATGCATTATTACTAATATTATTATTTGTAAAAGCGATCTTTCAATTATTTCGAGCAGTGTACTTTATTGGACGGCACATACACACACTACACCACAGCAAAGTAAATCGCATTGGTTCATAAACATGCATTACACCGAAAGACTTTTTGTCTTTCTATTATCAATTTTTCTTTTTGTTTGACTCACCGAACCGCCGATCAGGGCAGCCACGTTCTGCTTTCGTTTCTAGAACAGAAAAATGTTTCGTCGATTAGATTCGTGCATTGATGTCGGTTTGCGTGAAGAAGTTTGAAATATTAAAAAAAATAAACGCGCGATATTTTTCACGCTAGGATAATTTTTTGGAATGCATTCTACTTTTCTTTTTCTCGATGTTTCAAAAAAATTCTTAAATAAAACAAATCAATATTTTTCAAGCGGTGATTTTACTCAGGAAAAATTTTTCCCACGTGTAATTACAATTTAACGCGATCTTTGATTCGATTCAAATTATCTCCATTTCGAGCATAAAAATTATCAATTTTATTGGATTTCTAATTACTAATGCTAATTAGTGAAGCTAACCTTCGAGCTATCCCCGCTTGACCCGAGCCGGATCCTCCGGCGCAGCAGCCCCTAAGAGTTGGCTGGTCGTCTGCTTCGTCTCTGCAACAGAAAGCAGATTTAATTTAGTATTACACATGACAATGGAGTCATTAAGAAACTCGATTCGAAGCAATAAAATATTCGGTTTTGTCGAATTTTTAATTACGAATATAAATTAGTAAAGCTCACCTTCGAGCTGACTCAGATAGGCCCGAGCCGAATCCTCCGGCGCGGCATCCCTCAAGCATCGCATCCCCTAGAGCCGCGTGACTGCGTTTTCTCTATTAGATTTCTGTGACAAAAATTTAATTTAATTTAGTATCAATTAGAAATTTAATAAATTAGTATCAATTGGTTATATGCAGCAAGACGAGAAAAATAAATTGTCATAACGGCACGTTCGAGTTCCTTCCCAATGCGCAATTAAATAATTAAACGATAGCCAAATAAAGAAATAATAATACTCGATTAATTAATAGACGATAATAATAATGTCTGTTCGAACCGTATAGTAATATCCGTTAGTATCAATTAATTACATACGACAGCAAGACAAGATAAGGAAATCGTCGTAACGGTACGCTCGAGTTGCTTCCCAATACGCAATAACAATAATTAAATGACAACCGAATAAAGATGTATAATACTCGAATAATAAATGGATAATGATATTTTACCGGCATTGAGGAACTCGATCGCGACGTTTCTCTATCTACAAGTAAAAAAGTAAATGAAACGCGGTAATTACCAATCGCGGTAAAACCCGCAACACCTGCTCGCGTGAGGAGTACGCTTCTTAATTTGTTTTAATTATCGCCTCAATTATCGCGAAGTCAAAACGCGGTATTAAAATTCGGCACGAAATAATCTAGAAGATAACGCGGCAGCTCCCGATGTGTTCGTCTCGACGGTCGAGAGTGTTATGGCGATGTTTACATGACCCGGCCGCGCGCCCCCCTCAAACCCGCTCAGTCAGCGGCGCGAGCAGGCCGTTACGAAGGCCGTTTACCTAGCTTTGTGGAGCCTAGTTTTTGTTAGAGCCGTTGTTCAGGTATTATTATTATTGATTATTCGATCATCATTATTTTGTTATTATCCACTCGCGGATATTATCACACGATTGTCGAGCAGATATTATTATCACTACTATTTAATATTCGAGTATTATCTCAGATAGCACAGAGAATTCTAAAAGAATTCAGTCGTGTCATCAAGTTTATTTTTAGATACAGAAAGAATTCTTTTCACTAAACTGAACTCTGAATAATTCTTTTTGAATTCTTTTTGAATTCTCTGTGCTATATATGATTACTTCTTTATTCGGTTATTATTTAATCTATTCGATTATTTAATTATTGCTATTACGCATAGGAAAGCAACTCGGGCGTGCCGTTACAACGATTTTTTTACCTCATCTTTCATCAGTTATTATCGCCGTTGCCCAGTTATAATTATTCGATAATTTTGATTAATTAAATCCTAACACTGTCTGGCAGATGCCATTAAAGTATCGAGTATATTCTCAAAATTCAAATTTATGTAAAATTATTCAGTTTTATTGAATGCGATCTTCCAGGTGTCTCGATCAATGCGCCAACGCACAGAAATTGCGCCACAGAAAATGCATAATCACATTACTCGCCTCGATAGATCTTCCGGCGGTCGTTAATTTTCTCAGTTTTCTCTCTCGCGTGAACTTGAGTCGCGATTACATTTCACAAAGTACAGAGTTCGTTAAATAAAATTCGATATTGTGCGGCGTCTGCGTGAAACGATCTAACGTGATTATATAAACTGCTCGCGAAATTAATTTCACGATCGTCGGAAAACTTTCAGGTTTCAATTTTTCATTTAGAGTTAGAGTTTCCTAACGCGGAACACAATAAAGACAATACTTGCGAGCGTTGGTCCCTCGCGAGAAGCGCGATGTACACAAAGTCAGACATACGAACAGTTGTTTGTTTACTTACGCGGCGCGCGATAAGTTCCATCGAACAAAGACAGACGTCTCACACGGTAACATTTTTTTTGCGTGAATTTTGAATAGAATCTTTATCTCTATCATCATAATTTTCATAGCTTGATTTTTCATTCACGTTCGCGTTTGCGATTATTAATTTGATAAGTTTGCGAATTTCTCCGGATCGTATTTGCGGAAGAGTCTTCGAAATCAATAAAATTCTTAAGCGTTCGAT
Source organism: Odontomachus brunneus (assembly GCF_010583005.1). NCBI lineage: Eukaryota > Metazoa > Arthropoda > Insecta > Hymenoptera > Formicidae > Odontomachus > Odontomachus brunneus. Next base: position 735,684 of record NW_022639531.1, read on the forward strand.
GATTTCTGTTTTGCGCATTTTAATGACTAAAATCGAATGTCCAAGCATCGTTTTTGTTTTTCCAAGCATCATTCTCGTTTGTCCACTCCGCGAAATAGAGTAATTCTCAAAAAGATTGATAAGAAATCGGTAAAGTTCTTAGGCGGTTGACGATCTTTATTTTCGTATTCTAATGAATAAAATCGTTTGTCAACTTGTGCTTTTGGTTTGTCCAACTTTCTCGCTCTGTTTAAACTGCCAATTTCCGGCTTCACTCGCTGCTACAGCAGAAGTATAAGAATGCTTGGTCTATGTATGTACGCCATTGTAGCCCAAGCCTAAAGCCTGATTTACAATATGCTCTTTGCGTTCTGTTTTCTGTCTTCTGTTTTTTCCTGGCTTAAAGCTTAAGGTTTGAGTCAGAAAGAGATAAAGAGAAAAAGCAGGAAGCAAAGAACATATTGTAGATCAGACTTTATATCTAATGATATAAATACCGTATCTAACAAGCGTGCGTTTTATTACACACTCGCAACGCCCAAATCACTCTTCAACTTATTGCATTAATTAAGAAGCCTGGTCTTTGTAGCTGCACTGCTGAATTAGTGCAAAAAGTTAGAGTGAGAAAATGTATAGTTATCTCACTTCAATTTATTGCACTAGTTCAGCAGTGCAACTAAAAAGAACAGACCATAGGTCTGTTTATTTTCGAAGAATCTCTAAATTAGTGCACACTAGTCTAATATATTATAGTGAAAGAAAATATATTTGTTTCACTTTAACTTACTACAATAGTTTAGAAATTCTTTGAAAATGAACAGATCTAATGTACTTACGCAATAATAACCCGGGAAAAAAAAGTTCAGATAAAAGCCAGATATGGATTTTGTCAAGATCTGATCAGATATAATCAGATATCATTCAGATCTGTCCATATATAATTGTATATATAATTATACATGAACAGATCTGAATCATATCTGAATGATATCTGATTATATCTGATCAGATCTTGACAAAATCTATATCTGGCTTTTATCTGAACTTTTCCCGGGAATATAATTTAGAATATAATTAAGAACACAGTAATAATAAATAATAACAATTAATAATATAATTACTGGACAAACCCGTCAAAATAATGAATCATTACTAATGATTCTCAATTCTGATAATTTGATGAGCTCCCAACTTCATTGTGCCTAAACTATTTTGCAATTCACTGTAAACGCAAATATATGCACAAATTATTTTGGTAAAAATATTTCAATACAAATCTTAATAATATAAATATCTTTTAATGTTTCTATCGCAAAACACATTGGTTCAAAAGTACTTAAGTTACTTCTAAGTTGTTTGTTTTACAGGGACGTTACTCGGTTTTACAGCAGATTTTTATATATTTGGAGAATTTATTTACCTTTAGATGGATTTGGAATAAGGTATAAATGAATTTGCACGCTGGATAATGCATATAAATTTGTTTATTATTATCTGTATAATATATTTGAAACAATATCATTCTACAACATTGCATAAAAATATACAAAGACATGAAAAAATGTCTTGACTCTCGTTCGGTAAAACATGTTCATGAATAATTGTCTAGTGTTGCATCGCTATCATACTTGCGTATGATCGAAACCAAGCTGATTCGATATGTCAGTTGTAATTTGCAGTTCGATCGATGTCGAATAGCGGGTAAAAATACTGAGATGAGAATTACAAAATAAGGCGTAAATATGCGATGAACATTTCAGATTTAGCCGCGGGTGAACGCACTGTTTTAAAAATTGGCGCGTAGCTCTTATAAAAAGACAGAGACTAAAAATAGAGACAGAGCTAAAAATAGAACATATCTAAAGCATGATTTCATATTTTTGTCAAACAAATCAAACGAACATCTGGTCATAAATATGGAACAGCTTCAATTTATTATAGAAAATATTTAAATCACTAGTCGGCGATTCAAATACTTCAAGAAAGATCTAAATCAAATCACAAACTTTCTTTCAATTTACTCATTCGTTAGATTTGTCTATTTAATTTCTCAAATTAAATCTGCACAAATTTCTTAAATACACCATCTTATGCTATTTTCGTAAAATTTAGTATTCGTATAATTCAGTATAAAATTTCATTTTGTCTTTTTAATGTAAAGACGCTTCATATTTTTGACCAATACTTGCATATGCGCTCGCAAATTAGACACGTTGAAAAAGCGACTTTCTAATTTCCGAAATAAATTGAACATTTATACAGATCGCGACACTGAATCAGATTTCCCGTACATCTTTCATGCAACCAAAGAAAATCACCCCTACAAAATTTTTCGCTTAGAATGATCTGCGCAAGGAGCGCAAATTCAACTATTGGGTCATTGGAAACTGTAATAATAATGGTTAGGCGAGGGAGTGTACTTTGACTGCATCATAAACATGTTTAGAGAGTACGTAGTAGGCTAGAAATAAAACCCGTCTTAATGATAACGAAGGATCCATTCCGCGTGTTGTGTAAATTTTTAATTCAGAGAAGATTTTGCGGCACTCCCATTCGAACGTAATTTCTATTTTATCTTTTTTTTTTTGAGATCATCGGCCGAAGGATAACAACCGTAATCATAATATTCATAATAATAATAGGGGAATAAGTAATAATATATAATGAGACAAAAATAATAAACTAATGATACTAATGTAATATGATACTTAATTGTTACATAGTAACTAATAGTAATAAAAATAACTATTCATAAAGTATCCTTTACCAGGAAAGATATACCTATAACTTATGTACACGCTGCCCGATCGTACGATCCACACACTCTCTCTCTCTTTCTCTCTCTCTTCCTCGTCTCATCTTTAAATTACGTATCGTTACGATAATTTACTACTACTCGCCACGGTAGAGCAACATAAATAATAATGCAACACTGTTATTTACAGACAATTCGTTCTCTCCCTCCTCCTTCCATTCTCATTCTTTCTTATTGCTGCCTCGCTCAATCGCGCGCCCACCTGATTTGACGGATCGGACCGGACGATCACCGATGCACCCCGATCAATCGCAAACACGAGGATCAGTCGCGCTTCCCGTGACGCGCTCCCCGTTAACCCTCCTCCTCTCTGACGAGATTACAAAAAGATCTGTATTCCCCTCGTGTGAGAGTGAAAGAGAACGATCGACAAGTCGCGAATAAATAGTCACCTAGGGAATCGGAGAAAGGGTTAAGCCGGTCGATGCACAATGTCCCGCTATTTCTCGCGACGAGAATCATATTCTGTTCCTGACTGGGCATGCTTTTTCCACATTCTTATTTCTTCTTTTTTTTCTTTTGTTTTTTTACAGTATATGTATATATCACAATCGTCGGACGAGAGTAGCGGTGCATCGCTCTCGCGTCGCGAAGGCAGCTCGGCGAGAGTGGAGCGTGCCGGGACGTGTTCGCTGCGTCCCGCGCTTTTCGCCAAGTCGACGCTGTTCCGCGGTTTCCTGAGATACACGTGGTGTACGCACGGTCTTACGAAGGTAATTTTAGAATTCGGAGCGTCGACTTCTCCGCGAAGCCGCGCGCATCTCGATCCTCCCATGGCGATCCTCTCTCTCTCTCTCTCTCTCTCTCTCTCTCTCTCTCTCTCTCTCTATCTATCTAACTACCTACCTATCTATCTATCTATCTATCTTTGTCTCTCTCGTTTTTCCTCCCGTCTCTTCCTCATTCTCGAAGCAGTGCATCGTTTCGCACGGTACTTCGCGATCCGTGCCAGGCGCCCTACGAGAGCGACCCGCTGGACCAGGAGGACCCGCTGTCCTCCCGATCGCTTCCTCTCGTCGCGGAATGTACTCGAGGAGAGTCCGCGATCGTCGATCGTCGCAACGACACGGAGGAAACCGTCCGGTCGGCTCGCTCGCGGTCTCTATTATACATCTATCTACCGTCTCCTATCTCTTTGCGTGTCCTATGCGTATTTACAATGACAAAGGAAAGGAAAAATCGACGCGTCGTGCGCCATCGTTATCGTCGTCGTGGTTTTCGTAGTAATTCATCTATATAATATTCGCCGAGAAGCGCTCGTTTATTTAATTATTTTTTTTTTCGTTTTGTTCCTTTATAATGTATGAAAACCGTTTCGCGCGTAGAAATACTGATCCCGCTTTTTAAAGTGCCCTCTCCCGTGAGATGGTTAATTGATATTTGAATTGTCTTCCAGCCGACTCAGTCGGTCTAGAAAGCTCATTATCGTCACCTGCTCGAAGTCTGCCGTCGTGGAAAAAGAAGACGCAATATCGTTCTCGTGACGCTCGCGAGAGAGAGATTGTTAACACTCCTCCCCGAGTCTCATCACTTCTTCTTCGTGCAGAGCGTGAGGAAATGTGAATGCGAATTTTGACGCTCGCCGCATCGCTGTGACGCATTTTTACAATAGAGACGCGGCGGGAGAGACAGGACGACGTCGCGACGAGCGTCCTTCTCTCGTACATTATCGCGTCCGTCGTCGCAGACCTCAGTAATTGATAACACGCTTTACAGTGGAGTTTCTTTCGTACGAACGACTGTACATTGGTCGCGCGTACGCGTTCGCGACAGGTCGGGGAGCATCGTCGCGGCGGAGACGTGTGTGTCGATGTCGGCCAGTGGATCGTTGCTCTGCTTGCGCATTGGATCAATGAAAAGCTCGCGCGGCCAGCGCGAGCCGCCGATCGAACGGCCGGCTCGCGCCACGAGTGTCTCTCTACCCAGTTAGCGCTTCCCAGTTACGACTCGCCTCGTCCCCGGCGAAGAAAACGCGCCAATTTGTCGAGTGACGTTCTCGCATCACAACTATTCGATCGTGTTCTCGCGACGTCGTTAAAGAAATATGTTAAATTGGCGCGTTACGGAAAGGACAATCTTACTCGAGACACGCGAACATGGAAATTAACGAAACTCGTCGGACTGAGAAAGTGTCTTAAGGCTTTGGGGCTCGCGCACAACGGTGGAGGAAGGATTGCGAGAAACGGAAGCAGCGAGAGAGAGAAAGAGAGAGCCACTGTAAATCGAACGGGGTCGACACGCGGGGCGGACCCTTATCACGATCGTAATTTCATGAGAAGCCGGAGCGGCGAATTGACATTTTCGGAGTACGCGTTTCCCTCCGACCGTCCCCTCCCTCCCGCCGTCGCCGTCGCCGCCGCCCTTGTAATCCTTATCCCTCATCGCGGCGGATCTCCTACCTCCTTGCTCCCATTCTCAGTCTGCTCGTTTTCTCCCTCACGGTGATATTGATCCTCCTGCCGAGGCCCACCCACGAGCAACGTTAGGCTGCTATTCGACCTAGTGTAAGATCGTAACGCAGACGGAGACGGCTCTTTTCGTTCGTCAACTAGGGCGACGCGTTTTCGAGCAGAAGGAAAAGGAAAGGAAAAAAACAGGCGGAGAAAGAGAAGGCGAGACGAAGAAATTCGGGGGGCACTTTTGCAAAGGAAACTGAGAGAAAACGCGCGATATACCGGTGACTTGGAGCGTTGCTAAAAATCGAAGAAAAAATCTCGCGCAAGACAGGGTGGGGGCGCGGCGAAATTTATCGAGGAAGGCAAAGCGCGTTACGTGGAGAAGTGGCAAACCGACCGCGAGACGCGCGCGTTATTGCGCGGCGGGATAACGCACTGGATAATACGCATTAATTTTAGGACGGATCGATACGACGCGCGATAAGCTGTCGACCGTGGTTTATCGTCGACTCCGGATTTTCCGTGCAGCAAAACCGATCGAATTAATTAATTTTACGCAATCCGGCCGATTGCGTATATTGAACAACGCGACAGTCGCGCGATTAACGACAAAGAGATTCTTTAGCTTGTTATTTTTCTCTCTCTTTTCCCTTCTGAAATATTTCAAACCCAAGTGAGAAGATAAACTCGTAGGAACTCAACGCTTTTTTTATTAGCAACAATTCGAAATTTAACATGGAATTTATACTACATTCGAAATATTCCCGCGTATGCTTTTATACAAACATTACAAACAACACGACATATGTATACGCCCCAACCAAGGTTTATTCTCGAGTAATTAACGCGTCGCAATCTTCGCCACGATTCTACGTCGTATTTCTTCACGATCGACTGTCGACAGTGTAAAAATCAAGGTCCCTACGTTTATGATCCCTGTGTGTATATATTTCAATGCGTGCAAGTCCTACACGAACCACGAGCAACTGTTCGCCGACATTGCAAGCTATTTTCTAACAAGTCGGGGTAACAAACGGGACAAAAGTTTCTTCTTTTTCTCTCTCTAGGCACTGCTATCAACTCCAATACTGTCTGAAAAGAGAAGCAACGATTCACTGTGACAATCGACATCACGCGCTTTGCTCTCTTGGTTGGTCCCTGATGCTCTCTCTATAACAATGTGCATTTCCGCCTGTCCTACCTTTTTCCCTCCTTCGCCGCGAGATCAGTGACCTCTAAAATGCACAATGGCGCGACGCTAACGACGAATTCATATTTGCGATCATCGCTTCCTATTCATTACATCCTAGTCAATCCGAGAAGGCCCGATTCGAAAATAGCGATGCGAGAAAAAAGATATGAAATAAGCATTACAGACGTTAACATATCAGTGATACGCAATATATTCGCACACATAAAGTCTGTCTTCCGTGACAGCGATATTTGTCTCAACAAAAACCAGTTGAGTTAAAAATTTATTATCGTCGTGCCGTTTTGTCGATAATTGCTCAGATTTCATTTTCTAAAAACCGATTGTTTTCTGTGAGTATTCACACGAAATACATCGTCAAAATATATATTCCATTTTCTTTTACTTTTCTTACAAGTAACCTTTTCTAAATGATGACTCTAGGTGATAGCAACCTAACTCTAGGTAATTCGATTTTTTTCATCTTTTGGGGTTTCATTAAGATAATTTATAATTTAGCCAAAAAAATTTTTTAGATCACAAAAAGTATTCTATAACGATACAAGAAGTATTCTTAAGTGATATAAGAAACTATAAAAAATATCTCACAACCATCGCATTTTCGAACATATATCTTCAAACAAAAGTTCAAATAAAAATCGGTTTCAAAAGACATCTAAAACAATGATCTTTGTTTAATCTTGAGATTTTTTTCCGATCACAATAAAGTCACAATAAAGTTATCGGAAACTTTTTCAATAAAATCATAAAATTTTATAATAAAAATTGATTTGTTTTATCGTTCCCTTGCGTTAAAATATATATATATATATATATATATATATATATATATATATATATATATATATATCTTTTTACATACATATAAATATATTTACATATATATCTTTTCTACATAGAATAAAGATATATAATATTTTTTTTTAATGCAAGATATTTTATCATATCATTTCACATGGTTTAAAACAAAATACTTTATATCAGATATAAAATTTTTAATACAAATTTTGAAAAAGAAAATTTGTAATATTTTTTTGCAGGTTTTACTAGAATTATTTTTTCATAAAAATTTTGTCACACAATGACGCATTTTAAATTCAATAATGAATGGCCTTCATTTGTTTTAATAAATTCAGCCGATATTATAAATCAATCGTTTTTTATAGAAGAACTTGATGCCATAAACAGGTATTTTTTGTGCTTTACTGATGTGATTTCTTAATCGACTAAATTCGTGGATTTTGTTTCATGCATCTCAAGATAGACTGTTAATTTCACATTTCCTTTTCACTTTGGCATTTTCAGACCGAATGTTTGATAATTGACATTTTTTAAATTGTAAGTATACCACTAATGGCACGTGTTTGAATATGATATTTTCTAACCATTATTGTTATATCCTCCCTCCTATTATTCTTATAAATTAAATATAAATGTTGATCCGAAAACAGCGATATAAAAAGAAAAAATGCAAATAGTTTCTCTGTTTTATTTACGTTATGTAATGTTTATGACGTTAATATTACGTTAAAATTTTCTTTCGCTGTTTTCGGATCAAGAGTTTGATAATTGACATTTTGTTAATTTTAAGTATACCGTCAACGGCAAGTGTTTAAAATGCGCTACTCCCTAATTGTTATTGTTACACCGCTATTCTTATAAATTAACCATTAAAGTCGATCTTCTAAAATAACGATGTGAAAAGGAAATAGGAAAAACATGTTAATTAAAGAATTCGCGAAAAATATCCGCGAATGTCTTTTGTTTTCGAGTCTATTTTATGACAGCGACGTTTGAAGAATTCGATCATTAGAATATATCCAGCTAAATAATGACCATTCGATACTGATTTTGAGGTGCGTGATTGTGTGAGAATATTTTCACATTCTAAAGAAATAGTTTGACTAAAAAATGCAGACAAGACAAAATTTTCCGTGAAAATATGTATTTAAATTACGGAAATTTTAGTTCAAATTTTAGTTAAATATAAATAAAAAGAAATTAAAGAAGGAGTTTTAATATATAATCTAAAAGTTATATGACTAAATATATGACTTAAAAGTCACACATAAAAACTAATAGAAAAAAGAAAAAAACTAGAAAAAAAAAACAAACGTGCGCTACCAGCATGTAAAACACATGTAAAACACATAGTAATCTCTCACTTCAATCTTATTCCTCTTAAAAATTTTCAATTTTTAAATAGACCATGTTTACTATCAACGTCACATATGTGTGACGTTAATCATTTTTCTTTCTATTTTATTTTTGTATTTCTACATAAATAAATTAAGTTTATTTATATAATTACGTAGAAATAAATTCAATTTAGTCCGTGGATAGAGTTCCCCAAATAAAAAGTGATATATTTTGAAAATGCAACAACTGTTGTCGCAGCACTATCAACAACAAACGCTGGCTACGCAACAAAACAATAAACAGATGTTGTTGCCGATGCGGATCCGCGCAAAACTTTGCAACAAACAATCGGTTTTAGAAAATGATTACCGAACTCGTCTGTCAAGAAATTTGAACGTTTACCGACAAACTGGCGCGAGATAACCAATTTTTTACCGGTAAATAGGTTCAGCTAAGCAAGTATTAATCGTGTTAACCGTTCCACTTATTTTTGTGCTTATTTAACGCGAATGATTCAGCGAATTTTTTGATACTATTTGTACAAAATGCCCGTGTTGTATTACCGACAGTAAAGTAAGGTATGCTATTTTTATATTGCGGTCAGTACATTCACAGTTTTACTTGCAGTTTCATTTTGCTTGGCAAAGTCAACTGGTTTGAATTGAATCAAAGAAAACGCTTTTACTGGAGACATACTTGGACGTATGCGAATAGTTTCCGCGTTTCACTGACGTGCTGCCGTCCGTAACGCTAATTTCACATTTCTTTTTCATATTTCCTTGTATCGTCGTTTCTCAGCCGACTTGGAATGTAACGAAGAGAAATGGAAACTGAAATAAATTAGGATGAACTGGAATCGTCGCGCTTGCGAGCTGTACTTTAGAGCTGCTTGATCTCACTCGCGTTATTGCAAGTCGATATAGACCCACATCCCCGATACGAGCTGACGCGTGGTCTTACAGAATATCGAGATTGAAGCTAGCCGTAGTGTCTAGAGAATTAAGCAGCTCCTGAGCGCTGAAATTCGACGCGTCTCCCGTCGGAAGAGTGTCTAGGAATTCAAGGGTAAAATCAGGGTCCGTAGTAGTGGCCTGTGGTTGCGTGTGCTGTTGCGGCAGACTGCGCACTCCCGGGCTGCCCGCACCATACTGCTGATGCGGATGCAATGGGGAACCTAGACATACGATTCGTAAATTATTATTTCATCATTAGTTTCAAGATATACGGCACGAACTAAGGAGAAGGTCACTTATTGACACAGAGATCTGTGATATTATTCATAATAATAACAGCTTTCATTAGTTTTTTAAATAGATCAGTTAAAGTTTAATTAATTTTGTTTTGTCAAAACGTTTATATGTAAAATGATGTTGTCAAAGAAATTTGAAAATCGAATAACACACATTTGATCTGAAATCAATTATTAATTATTTCGACGTACGTATGTGTGTATCTATTTCTGTTTGACAAAATTTCATGAATATCTCCAATATATTTAAGGTACTTGTGAGTTACTCACCGGTGCCAGTAGCCGAGTTAACGGAAGATGTCTGCGACATTTGCATCTGCAATGACATCTGGTTATTATTCTGCATAGCTAACGTTTGTTGTTGGTGTTGCTGTGACAATAATTGTTGCATCTGCGTGCTGTTGGACATCCCCGATCCGGCAATACCGCCGTTTTGCGAGCGGATTAGCTGCTGCTGATGTTGCATCTGCGCCGCGGTCATTTGCATGCCGCCCGCGCCGCCCATGCCGAAGCCACCTAAAATGAATTACACGATTCGATAAAATTCCGCATACTCCGATCTTGTGTAAATAATTTTTACGAGCAACAGGGTAAACAAATCGACAGAGGCGAGTTTGACCTTTTATGCACTCGATGAATTTTTCAAATACGCTTCCTGAACGCATGTGTTTCCAATAACCAGTGTGTTCAGAAAACAGAATAACACGCGTATGCTCGACGACGACGAAACCACTTCCCTCGAAAGGGAGTCTTTGACTCGCGAGGCTGAATTCCGACTGGCGGAACATCGCGATCACGAGCCGAGCCGGCGAGCGCGACGACAGACAGCGACAAAAGGATCCTCCTCGATCTCTTCCTCTTTCTCTCTTTTTCTTAGCACTCACCTTGGTGACCTTGCTGGTTGAACTGCGATCGCATCTGCGCCTGAAAGCCCTGCTGCTGCATCAGAACGTGTCGCCATTCTTGCTGGCCACCGCGACTCGCGATGCTATTCCCAAGGCCGTCCGGAGGGCCGACGCTGACGTTAGGCGGCCGCTGATTGTTGGTTCTCGGATAGCCTAGCCGCTGGTGCATCTGATGCATACCGCCAATGGCGGCCATTCCACCGCCGCCCATGTACATATTACCGCCGGTTGCGTGTAATGCCTGCTGCTGCTGTTGCGCCAGTTGTGGCCTCATCATCGGACCTGCGAAAAACATTCATATGCCATAATGACGACGCTGCTGCTGAAACCTGCGCATAAATTTCGGGAACTCGCACCGAAATCATGCAACAGTGTGAATGTCTTGGATTTATACATATCGAATATATCGAATTTTTTCTTTTATCCATCGTATCAACATGCATCCGGACGTGTGTATGGAATCTCCTTAAAATTTTCTATCGTGTCACACGGCGTGTCACAAATGATGACCTCAGAGTATATGTTCGGAACACTTTGTACTCTTCGCGGAACTCTTCGCGAAAAATAGCCGCTATCGATACGCTATGGATATACGATAGAGCGTATTCTGTGCAATACAGAATTTTCATGAAACCATCTGTCGCAACTGTCAGCATGTACCATAAACAACGGTCTCAGAGCGCGAGCTAGAAATACCTCGCGAAGCCATACTCTTCGCGAAAGGTAGTCGTCATCGACACGCATCTGAGTGGATAGATGTGTATTCGGTACGAAATTTTCTTGAAATTATCTGACATAATAGTGTCAGGGCGTGACAGCGATAGAGTAAAAAACGCTTCGTACCCTTTGCGAAATTCTTGGTACAAAGTAATCGCCATCAAACATGCACATGACAACAGAGACAAAGTATCCTGCGGAGTAATTCATTTTACCACCTCCACAGAACTCTCTATTGGAAACTGCTAGCGACGATAACGTTTCAATATAAGCAATTAAAAAATATGATAACAAATACATACATAAAAGCAAACACGAATATAAAAATTAATCAAATAAAATAAAAGACGCATACAAATATAGTTATGTTGTATAATGTCTCTAGGCAATCCTGCATTCAATTGATATTCGTCCAATTGACTGTTATCTGGACTGTTTATATATGGAGACTGTGTGGTATGCGATAGATTGTTATAGATACTGATGTTCATCTCGTCGGGATAGTTGTTGGTCTGAATAGTTGTTGGATTTACTGTAGTCTCTACAATCCTCTTCTTTCTTTGCGTGTTCTCCATAGTATTCGTTGAATCTGTACAATGTTAACATTGTAAGTAAGTAATGTGTATAAATGTTCCGTCTACTGTCCAGCAGTGACGATAAAAAGGATTAAAAATTTCCTTTCCAGTGAAGCTTGTACAACATTAACATTGTATTTAAGGCGCGACATTTCGTTTACTGTCCAGCAGTGACGATGACGCATCGGTAAAAATAGTGAAAGAAAATATGATAATAATGAAATATGAAAATTAAATAAAAAAAAAAAACGCGTACTAGGTAGATTTTGAACGGTACTCCCGGGTGTCAGGACTGGTAGTCCTGAGTGTTGTAAAGGTGGGTTATATATGCTGACGTATGATGGCATAGTTATACAATTCGATGGATTGTATGAAAGATTTTGGTCGTAGTTAAATCCAAGGCAGTCAGGGTTTTCAATTGGGATTTCGACTTTTCGTTTCCGTCCTCTTTTCTTTTGTAAAAGTGATTGGAGTATATCTGGCAAAATGTTAAAATTACATTTAATAAGAGTTAGTGAGGAAGATCTAACAATTATCATACCAAACTCGAAGACAGTATGTATAAAACACTTCAAACTGAAAACTGTGTAGGCGTGCAGTCCAGCATCACATGCCGTTCGCTGTAGTCAACAGATTCTTAATAGAAGACACCTGCCTCAAAATTATGCCTTTAAAACTCGTCCTATCCGCGTACTCATTTATTGATATCATTTAATTAATTTCTTAATAATTATTGCGAAGTCTACAAAACGATAGAAGATTCCCTTTAATTTGTTGCATTCGAATATTGGTATGACAATTATTAGATATTCTGTAAAAATATTGGGTTATACCGTTTAGCAGCGATGATAATAACACATCGATATGAACAATTAAAATAGAATAAAATAAGATAAAAATTAAATTGATAACAAAACGAGAATGAATCTGGAGAGAGATAGCTGACAGTTTTGTGTAAATTAAAAAAAAATTTTCGAGTTATAACAGCTAGTATCAGGCGTTATATACTAACAACAACAATAACAATGATTCTAATATCGATTATAATTTGTTTGCTGTTCAGCAGCAACGATAACAATAACGAGGATTTTCAACCTTACGAATCCAATTATAAAATTGAAAATTGAAAACAAATAATCCTACTTATAATATTAAAGCATATATGACTTCTCAGATATATACATTGTAACGTCAACTACCTCATCTCTTCGATTCTTCACTTCTTTACTCTTTTTCCTTAATCTGATGGAATATTAGAAATTGCATTTATATAACCAATATAACATATCTGTAAATATTTGATGTGCAATCCTCGTAAAATATAATATAATATAATATAATATAATATAATATAATATAAATATAAAAGAGACCGTAACTATTTAATATTAAGTAGTGACGATTTATTATTACTTTACATCTTTAACGTATTTGATTATCTTTATCTTTCTTAACTTTTTATTAAGAGTCACGACTTATTACTTGTTTCATTGCAATGATATAAAACAAAACAACGAGTTACGGATGCAGTACACGGTTCAACGAGTGCGCACAGTACAATGACCGTTCGGTGCGCGCACTCACTGAACAGTCTCCGTACTGACTGAGATGTTCTGCGTAACTTACCAGACGGCGGCATAGGTTGCTGCGTAACTCTACGCATGGGTCCGGTATTAGCAAACCTCGCTTGCTGCCCCATTCCGATACTGGCGTGCATCATTTGCGCCTGGGCCGCTGCCTTGTATTCGGGTGGTGGCGGCCGCACAGCCCCCATTCCTGCCATGTGTTGTTGCTGTTGCTGTTGCATAACCTATAATCACAAGCGCGAAAGATACCAAGATTAGGAACAAACAAATGTGACAACGCGGAAAAGATATTGTACATTGAAAGACATGCCGTAAAATCTACTTTTACATCGACTCTGGACTTACTTCTTTCCTTCGCAAGACTGGTAACGGGACTTAGCTGATGAAAGCCCAATAAACTGATAGAAATATTACATTACATCAATGTTATGATTTCTCATTTAACAATGTAACTGTCTTATATACAACATGTACATACCAAATTACATTGTCATGTATATATTGCACTTACATTGCTAAGTGGGAGGTGATAACATTGAGTACATTGAATAACATTGATGTAATATTAATGTTAATTGGTGTTTACTAGAAGATTATTGTTAGAGGATCAAAATCTTTCATAGACACAATCCTTCAAGTCGATGCTGTTCAGAGATGTATTCATAGTATATGGAGTATTTCTTATAATTGAAAAAATGTACTAAATAATATTTTTTTTTAATTTATAATAGAGGCAACTTTCTTCTATGTTTTTTGCCCGCAACAATCCTGTAAAGCACATATTTCCTTTATTTCCGCTATTTTTGTCATGACAAATATGTAAACAAAGTACGTGAATGACGTATCTCTTGGGCCAACTAGACCCGGTTCCACCTATAGAAAGGTCAAATAACATTTCCCTGTCATTAGAATCGTCAGATGAGTGAACCTAACTTCTCAGACGATTCCTTTTCAGCAACGGACATCAGATTCTAAATAGCTTATCATTCTTCTATCGATTAGTATGCGATTCATTGCTAGTCACGAGGAGCCCAAAATGGACGAAGGGAGGATTACGAAACTTGGCGATCCACTCGTGGAGGATTTCTACAAAAGAGTCGATTCGATACTTGTTGGAGAGTAGCGATGATCGCGATGATGATCCTCTCGCATCCGGGAGTCGATCGGTTAGCATGCGTGAAATCGTTATATGCCGATTTTAAGGTCGGTTCGCCACGATACTCTCTGCTCCCGCGACGGAGGAGTCTCGAGAGAGCAGAAGGGCGTTGCTCGCCTAATCGCAGGTTGTTGCTCGGTCGAGAGTGGAAAGAGAGACGCCGGCGCGACGATGGCGAGGAGAGGAGGCAAGCGGGTGGGCGGGCGAGACGAGAGAGCGAAAGGGTGAACGTATCCGACGGCGACGAGGAAAGCGACGGCGATCGCCGCATCGGCTTCCTGCGGCGGTCGCTGTTGTTTCCATTGTCGTCCTCTCCCTCGCGGAGAGACTTTCCACGCGTCCGCGTAACACCAGGAAGTGGGAAATGCAATCGCGCTTTGCTCTCTTGTGCAACTATGCCCGAAATGTTTGCGCCGCGATCCTGGTGAGCGAGACAAAATAATGTAACGGTCCCAATTATAGATCGAGGTCCGAATCAAACTTGTCTCGCACACATCAATGTGTTTAGAAAGTAGACGTTATAATGGAAACATAGAAAACGTTCATTTATATTCTATAGTTCTTTTACCACTTTGTGTTCTAAGGTTACTTCTACAAACATTATTATTCAAGATTTGTAAATGTAATATTTTAGAATTAAAAAAGCACCGTGAAAAAGCTAAAGAATATTTTCATCATTCAAGAGAATTTTTTTATAATTTAATCATTTATTCATCATTTGCATAGTAAAAAATTTTGTGTTAAATTTAACATATTTTGCAAGTCCCAATTTATTTATTTTTTATATTAGTTTAACAAAGACAAATATGTAAACAAATAACACAAAATATGTCAAAAGTTAATACAAAAATATAATACTTGGACACTGTTGTGTTTTAACTTAGAAATGGTGAATATATTTCGCGCAGTATAGTCAAAATAACACGACAATATTATTAAATTAACACACGGAATATTAAAATTTTAACACAAAAATTTCTTTACACGGATCGATTTCAACACAAATATAAATTGTTTTTTACTATATTTTATACCGACTTTTTAGATTTATGGAATTGTTAGTAAGTTGTGCTACATATACCATTCTATATAAACCAAAACAATGTGTATATGGATATTATTAATATAAAATTGTTAATATAAAATTTCGTATCGTATAATTTATTATCGGGACGCGAAATATAATTTGCTAACTCATAATTGGAATTTACGCATAAACGTTATCTCTTCTTTATTTAAAATTAATTAACTTAAAGTCTAATAATTTTGCTTCAGAATTATGACATTTGTTGCGTTGTTATTAACAATATTGTTACAGTGGTAATAAGTCCCTTTCGATCGGCAAATTTCTTGTAAATGAATGAAAGTTACTCTGACTTTAAATGATCCATAATTAAGATCGTTACCTTAATTCGCGTGTTGTATATATATGGAATGTATAGCGATGTACGCGTCTGCTGAATGTACTAAGGCTTCATCTACAATATGCGGAGTAAACTTGGAGTAAGAAGTGAAAGTAGGAGTAAGAAATAAAAATAATTTATTTCGTTTATGCGCCTATATTCCAGTTTCCATACGCAGTAAGTCTTCCCGAATCAAAATTTTGATCCTTTCAGTCTTACTATTTCATTCAACACTTATTTGACACTAAAGAATGTAAAAATTTCGGACATCATCAGAGTCAAACGAGTAAATTATGTCATTAGAATTAAACCCACTTTGCTAACTTAATTCTTATTGCATTGTAAAATCCAAAATTTCGACTCGGGTTTCTATTAAGTAAATACTTCCTATAAGGGAAGTTTAGATTTATAAGTGAACTAAATTAGTTTTATTCCTTACTCCTACTTACTTTCGTGCTTACTCCACGTATTATAGATAAAGCTTAATAGATCATTAGTTAGCAACGAGCAACATCGTCTGGAGAGAGAGAGAGAGAGAGAGAGAGAGAGAGAGAGAGAGAGAGAGAGAAGTATAGCTGAATAATAAGGCAAACTTGATGTAGTTGTTATTGCGGCATACAAATTTTCAGAATTTTTCAAGCAGACAAGGAAAAGTAAGGAATTTAATTTTGATAGCCGATTACATTAATTTTGCTAATGTAATGAGAATATAGTATAAATTAAAATAATATAAATTAAATATAGTATAAATTTCCCCGGCGGTGTTACGGAATCGAATAACTTCTTGGAACTCGTGGGCGACGATCGAAACGGCATTGCGCGATGATGCTCCTGCCATTCCGTGCACGTTAACTATCCTAATAGATCGGAATGGATACGAGCATGGTGCGGAGCCGATCATCCCGTCAATTCCTATATCATCGTGAATAAGCGCGAATCAAGATTGAGTCTATAGTCGTGTAGATGTTCGAATTCACTGAGAAACCTAAGGAATTTTAAAAAGATTACTGGCACATTGAATGTGTGTCCTCGTTTTTAAATGTACGATTGTACATTTAACGTACAATCACAAAAGAAATTAAAGCTTGTAAGAGCCAACAAAATCATGGTCATATAAATATAATATAAAAAAGGAATTGTTGCAAGGTAGTATTTCCCTGTAATCCCATACTCTAAGCGAGAAAACTTTTACTCGAAAAGTATTCCTCTTCTAGTGAAGTGGACTATTAGTCGGAAATCTAGTAGATATTATTCTAATTTTTTTATTCAAGAGGGATATATTTGCTTGAAGCAGAATCTCCGCTCACGCGAAATACGAGAGATACAATTTATACTGTACAAAATTCTTCTAATTTTATATATAACTTTAGAACTTTAGAACTTTTAACATTTTTTTATTTTAACCAACAAACCAATTTTTAAAATATTGAAACACAAGAAAACATTCTTAACGTTTTTCTTAAAAACATGTGCTTTGTTTTCATTATAGCTTTTTTCAATCTCATTAATACTGCAATTTTAGACAAAATCGTAAAACTAGTAACTTGTTCTCGTAAAACTCATAAGAACTTATCAGTAGACTTATCTGCAATTCTATGCGGACCGTATATCATACGATAATTCGTAAATCTACGATTTCTCGTAAATCTTACAATTAACTAAAAGTTGTCAATAAAATTACGATTTGTGAATTTTATCAACATTACGATTGATTCGTAAGCTACGACTTTACGATTTACTCGTATATTTGCTTAGAATTGTAGCATAAATCGCAAAAATATTAATATATTCCTTGGTGTTTTCTACATCGATTAAAAAAGATACATTGAATTTTTATTCTTTTTACGGAAATTACGAGCGAATAAAAATGCAGGGGATAAAATTTAGCTATGTTTAAGGTTCACGTAACTTTTTTATGTTTAGAGTTTAGAGTTTAGAGTTCTAGGGTTAAGAATATTGTGTTCAAAATATTCTCCTTTAGGTTTTAGAGAAATCCTCTCTTGGAGCTATATATAAGAATATATAAGAATAAAATCCTTTAGAATCTAGAGATTTTTGTTAAGAATGAGATTATATTTTTTGGATAAATACTGAATTCATTTGTTAGGCAAAAACATCAAAATATCTTTTAATCGATATTTTTAAACTTCTTCAGTAATATAAATATGTCCATACTATATGTCAATCTTGATAAAAGTTATTAGAAAATTTTGCTGATCTGATAGAAACGTCAAATTGTCACTTTTTACGTTTCTACTTTTCATCAGATATCGATACAAGACGATCATATTAATATCGATTCTATACAGGTCTGTCATAATTTATTCATATACAGAGTGTAAAGTTAAAAGTATTAGAAGGTTATTATGAGCTGATAATTAGAAATTTAAGCTTTTGAATTTACCTTAACGATTCCACGTAGAAAAAACTTCATCAAATGATGTTACTCTCGATATCAAATGTGGTTGATAAAAAACACAACTTTCATATTTCACTTAGTTTTAGAAATAACAGAATACTAGCAATACTTTTAACTTTATATCCTATATTTCGCACAATTGATCGCGGAATTCGATTGAAAGTCCGCCATCGGTGGATATTCTGCGCAAAAACATTGGGTATCGCACTCTCCGATAATGTATACCGTTTTCTCGTTTGTCGCCCGGAGCCGTCCCTGGAAGAGCGGATGACTAACCAATTGCGTGAAACGTACAATTAGTAAGTGGAGCACGAGCGTCGTCGTCGTCGTCGTCGTCTTCTTTGCTACCTTAGAATTATGAAGATAATGATCGCGCTGCGACTGAGTCAGCCGCCAATAAGCGGTCCGCAAACGCGATGAGGAGATCTAGGCGAGCGTAGTCGCGCGCGCGCGCCTCGTCAAATGTGGCTACGCGTGTGCCACGCAATTTCGCGTCGTTAAATCAACTTCCCGGCGACGCGTTTAATCGCGCGCGACGATTCCACCATTATCGCTTTCGACGCGAGCGACGGAACGAGCCGCGATGGAGGTATCGATACCGACGACGATTTTATTGTTAATTTAATCAGTGACTTTTGCAGATTTAATTACGGACGCAAGTGGAACAATCTCGAAAAATTGTCGCGACAAAGGCGACATTCCGATGAATTTTCATTGAAAAAAGAAACAAAAATGTTCTTGTATACTGCCAGAGAATCCCCAGGTGAAAGAAACTGATGTATCTTGTTTAATTTAATTAGCGACTCTTGCATTTCTAATTGCAGGGGCAAGTAGTGAAACCTCGATAGCAAACATTGACGATTTCGGAAAATCAAGAAATTACATGAAGACGATGTTCCGCCGAATTTTCAAAGAAAAAAAAAAACAAATCGTCTTGAATCTCGCAAGAATCCTGAATGAGAGAAAGTATGCTCGGTCTGATGTGTTCTGATAAAACCATCTTTTATCTTGTCAGAAGATCCCCAAATGAAAGAAATTGCTCTTGATTTGATGTATCCTGTTAATTTAATAAATGACTCTTGCATGTCTAATTGCAGACGCAAATAATAAAACCTCGATTGCAAATATCGATGACAGGATTTCGAAAATTGGAAAATTACATCAAGGATTTCATTGAATTTTCATTGAAAAAAAAAGAAGATTTCAGATCCTGTCAGAAGGTCCGAAAGAAAAGGAAACGGCTTAATTTAATCAGTGGCTTTTGCAGATCTAATTACAGACGCAGGTAACCCGCTTTGAGAATATCGAGGACGGAATTTCGGAAAATTAGGAAATTACACGACGTTCCATCGAATGCTCGTTGAAAAAGAAGGAAATCTCGAATCCTACCAGAAGATCCCTAAACGAAAGGAAGCACGCTCGGTCTGATGTATCCTGTATACGTGCGGAGATCGTTAGATTAGATGCTACTTATTCAATACACCCCGTCTGCGAGATAAGCGAGCTGAATACATTTAGCGTTATCATGAGGAACCGCCGCGGCGGCAGTTGCATGTGAGATGCACATCGCGATTCAACGGGTCGATTAAGCCGCGAGAAAAGCCGGCCGGTGATAAAGAGGCATGTATCGACGACGCTTAATCTCGCGTGAAGCGTAAGTAATCGTCGAGGACACTAATTCACACTGATATCTTGGCCTCGCCAATATTATCCGGGCTCCTGCAGGTAACTCTAGCGTCGCGCAAAAACTTTTCGCCTCATTGTTTCCCTCCCTCCCCTCCTCTCTCTCTCTCTCTCTCTCTCTCTCTCTCTCTGACGCTATCTTTCTCTCTCGCTCGCCGTCTCCGAGGAAGCTCGCGCCGCGCTATTTGTCCTATTTGTGTCGCTTCTTTCAACGCGGCGGGACAGAAGTTGCAAAAGACCTAGTGATACCTGTTGCATACGAACGTCGCGGGCGCAGCACTCTCTCCTTTCTCCTTCTTTCTCTCTCTTTCTCTCTCTCCCGCTCGGATACGAGCTTAATGTCTTGGATAATGTGCCACCGGGGGGGTATCGCGCGGCAATCTCGCGATGAAGCTTACAGAAGCAATCGCCACGCTGGAAGTTGCACACGGAACGATACCGTTTATCGGAGTAACGATGGAAACGCGCTCAGTCGTCGCGGTCGTCGAATGGAG
This sequence comes from Odontomachus brunneus, assembly GCF_010583005.1. NCBI lineage: Eukaryota > Metazoa > Arthropoda > Insecta > Hymenoptera > Formicidae > Odontomachus > Odontomachus brunneus. Next base: position 756,410 of record NW_022639531.1, read on the forward strand.
CGAGCGATTCTCGAGAACGCGAACGATGTCAGCGCGAGGTGTGAAAAAGTGTGATTGTAGGACTCGCTGATTCGAGTAATATAAGAATAAAGAACAATAAGAGCCAGTTGCGGATCTAATGTGAATAAGGTTTCGACTATGTATAACATGATCATCTTTAGCCGAAATTAATACAAATTGCAGATGATTTTGTTATGAGCAACAGAGTAAATCGTATAACGTAATTATATCTTTCAAACTAATAAACACCGCAAACAACTGTTTTTCTCTGGTATGTTCCTTCAAGTAATAAAAATCGGGACGGTAAGAAGAACATGTCTCATTAAAAAAAGATTTTTTACCATACCATATGTTAATCATATTTCCGGATAAAACTTATGAGCAACAGAATAGATCGTAACTTTGTTGTGAGCAACAGAGTAGATCGTATAACGTAATTATATCTTTCAAACAACTAATAAACACCGCAAACAACTGTTTTTCTCTGGTATGTTCCTTCAAGTAATAAAAATCGAGACGATAAAAATAACATGTCTCATTAAAAAAAGATTTTTTACCATACCATATGTTAATCATATTTCCGGATAAAACTTATTTTCCATAGCTAATGAATATGATTGTTCGCATAGAATAAAAAACAAAGTCAATGCGTACATGTACATAAAGAATTCATCAAAAAACCAAAAACTAATTTACAAGATCAATTGTCTTGATTGTATTTGATGTAAAACATACAGACAACTTAATTCATAGGACATCCGAAAAATGTTGACAGCCATAGTGTGCATATGGTTAGGTTAGGTTAAGTCAAACTGAAGAAAAAATTCTTCTACCATTTTTCAAACGACCACGTGAAATTCCGAGATATTAATGAAAAAAGATTGATGAACCAGTGCGTGTCTCTTATTGCCCTTTATTTTTATGTAGCGTTGTATTATAATCTACACGTTTTAAGACTGAACTTCTGGCTATTGAATCGCTACATGTCGCGTAGATGTGACGAGAAAGACGCCTTTGGCAAAATTATTCAATCGCGAGAAGAAAGCATTCTTTCATCGAAAACGTAAACTCTGAAAGGAACGCGAAGACAAGGTCGCTTACCTGTTGCGCGCGTATCTGCTGTAGCTGCTGTTGTTGTTGTAAGATCTTCGCGTGCTGATGCTGATCGACCTGGCCAGTCGGCACCTGCTGCGGATGGCCGCGCGCCCCCGCTGCAGCTCCAGGTTGCGGCACCCCGCTGGCGGCGGCGGCGGCCGCCCTCTGCCTCAGACTTTGCTGAGTGAAGTTGATGGTCTGGGACTGTGAGACCGAGCAATAGGTGTCAGACTGACTGCCCGGACCGGGCTGATTGGGCGTCTGTTGCTGATTGAAGAACATGCCCTGCTGCGCGGCGACAGACACACCCGGCTTCAGGTCACCCGTGAGCTGCATGTGCTGACCGGCGGACACCTGCGACAGTAAACAAACAGGTCGTGTTGCAGTTGCCTCGTTCGTTCTGCAGTGCGCGAATACGAGCGTAACGAAAATTGTGGCCGAAGACAGCTCGTTTATTCTGAATAAAAGTCGGGGGACGAGAGAAGTTATATCGAACTCTCTCATACATCACGAAGACCTATTTACTATTTCTGCGACAGCCATTTATCTGCTTTCTCATCGCGGCAATTCCCCTTGCCGGAGAGGCAAGTCCGAACTGTCGATAGTCGCGTAGAAAAAGACTCGCGCAGAATTGAGATGTTCTCTCTCTCTCTCTCTCTCTCTCTCTCTCTCTCTCTCTCTCTCTCTCTCTCTCTCTCTCGATCTATCT
>NW_022639531.1:758785-799522 GCF_010583005.1 Odontomachus brunneus
CTCTCTCTCTCTCTCTCTCTCTCTCTCTCTCTCTCTCTCTCTCTCTTGTAAATGCAGAGCCGTCGGTGAGAGCGTTAATAAATATCGCCATGGTATCTTCCGAGACATACACATGGCTTCGTCGCGGCTAATATATAGGAGTGTCTCATGTCAGTAGGTATAACGCGCCGGAATCCTGCAACTGGTGTTTAACGGCTGGATTTTTCGCGTGTAATCTTTACGACGTGATGCCGCGTGCCTCGCATCGACGGTGTAATAACAAGTTGCTCGCACAAATCGACTTTAAACACAGGATTCGACTGTCGAACGAGACAGGCCTGACGCAAAAATCGGCCCACGCTTCTTTAGACACCTTAACGACACGCGTGATTACACAGCAGCTAAGTCGCTAATTGCGCGTACGCAAAGAATGCGGCAAGAGTCTCACAAGAGGACCACAAGAGGAAGGTAAAACCCTGCCAAGTTGCACGCTCTCCGCCAGACCGGCAATCATCTCGCTATCTACACTTCTTTTCATCAAATCGTGTTCTCGCCGCGAAACACATCGCGATACATGCCACTTCGAAAATCTCGTCGGCTTGTTGTCCTCCGACATTTATTGGGTCCGATTGCATCGTGAAGTTTTGCTGCTCCTCTACGGGATTGTGTAGTTTATATCTCTTATTCCGTTACTGCGCGAAATTTTGTCATCCAAAGGGACGACCGGCAGCGCGGCTTCGCCACGGGGCGGCGGAAATTTAATTTCGGAAAAAAAAAGGCGACCGAGACAAACGGAGGACTATTGTGTGTGTCCTGTGTCGTCGGTCGTATCGGCCGACAATGATACGAAATGGCTACCGTTCTTCTATATTTCATGGTGCGGAAGAGGAACGGGGAGTATAAGGAGTATAACGGCGAGGTATAAGCGCGGACTGTGTCCCGTCGATGACCTTTCGACCTCGCGGATCTCTCCTATCTCTCTCCCTATTGAACCCTCGTAATCTAGTTGCGAGTTTGTATCTCGATACATCCCGGCGGTCCCCCGCGGCTCTAAGCATCGCCCAATTGCGTATCGCATGGCTGCTCAGGTTTTTATGGGAATGCACGGCCATAACCATATTCATAGTTACATCTTATATTGAAGATTGTCTTAAATGACTGTTCATCCTCAGATGCCGATAGATCATTTCACTGGTTATGGAGTATCTGAAGGAATACGCTGAAGGTGAACTTAAGGTGGTCTTAAATTTAAGATTTGACTCTGAATACCGGCTATAATGATTTTGGGGAATCGGACAGGATTCCCACAATTAGATGCCAAGAAATTTTCTTTACGGGATATATGTACAAGGTGGCTCGCGGTCAGAGCGCAATGTTAATGCAGATACCCGGTATACCGCGATATCTGAATTTCGCATGTAGAACGCGAACGATGACAGACACTTATGCAAATGCACAGGTGTGGAGTCGCCTCTCTCTCTCTCTCTCTCTGTGTTGATAGCCGCTCAGTCTATTAAAATGTCGAGATATACGACGTATATAGGTACACGAGCGGCATACATACGCGTCCGTAGACACATTGTATATTAGCGAGGAGCCGTACATAAGACCGTCTACCGATACGCGCGGATAATTATACGCGTAGTCAAGGATCGGTATTTAGTACAACCACCACTACCACCGCCACCAGTGTAATTTCGTAGCTGTACACACCATGTATAAGCGTGCCGCGCTGTACATAACATTTGAAGACGGCTACATACAGCCGCATTTACATGTGTAAGGGAATTACAATTATTACGTCTGCTCGATGCATATCTCATACACGTGCACCTTGTCCGATAAGCTATATGCATATATGTATAGTCGGTTACAAAACGGTTTGCACAGATTTTTTTATAATGAAGTTAGGAGCACGCTCCAAGTTGTCACCATCGCGAGCCACTGCTCACGACTTGCTTGGTAATCCGTTATGACAGAAGCCGAAGTGACAGCACGAGACACCCGAGACATCACAAACGGAAGATTCAGGAAAACGTAATATTTATTATACGCTTATCTATCAAATAAAAATAGATTAACGGCCCAATATTTACATCATGTGTTATCATATCACATTGCATGCACAAGATATCTTGGACCCCTCATCGCGTTTCGGTTTGTGATTTAACCATCGAGGTACTTGATATCGAAAATTCGAAAATTCCGAAAAATACGGTCCAATTTTCGTCGAGGTGAAGATCTATGTTGAGCAGTTGACAGTTGAATCCGTGAAATCGTAGTCCCGGAGCAACCCGGTGTATGCGTGTGTACATAATTACGGAGGGAAACGCGGGAATAGAAATGCAAAGGTAAATCGCAGTAATGTGCACGAGTGAACGCGAGCGTTCTCAACGCGTCCGAGTCGCGACGAAAATTCGCACGGAGTGACCGCCCCGCGACGGTAGGTACTCAGGTAAACGGTCGTACACCAGTTTCAGTCGGGAAAATGGACGCGCGTACGTGTGTGCTGGTCGCGAACCCACACGTGTGGGTTCTACGACGGAGGCTGCGAGAGGTCGCGTATCCCGGTAGGGCATAGATATGACCGTGGTAGGAGAAACCTACTCGGCCGGTCGCGCATAATTAGCCTAAATCACGACGGCGTCCCGTCGAGAGAGCGTCCTGGACGCGACATCTGCGTAGCACGTGTCTTGTTACCGCGATGTTCATATGAGGGCTGCTGCAGAGAGGGCGAGGCAGAAAGGGGGAGAGTTCAGTTGGCTCGCGCGTCTACGGCTATCGCGAACTAAGGAAGGACACGACGGCATACTAATGGACCACGGCGTGCAACTAACTTTGCGAGCCGAAATGTCGGAGATCTAGCACTTCGGGTCTGTCTGTATGCGTTTTATAAGCCGAAGCGTCGCGCGACTGCGAGCTGATCAGAGATCACGGGTCTTTGTGAATGGTTTCTCCTTTTGAATCTGTATACATTTTTGTTGAACATCACAACATACTAGTAGAAAAGGTCGGAGCTAGATAGCACATTTCTTCGGAAGTTACACTGAGAGAAAAATGTATGATATTTGGAATTATAATGGCATAGTAAAAAGATTATAGTTAGGAATATAATTTTTATAGTAAATGTTACCATAATATTTGTAATACTTACAATATAAGCATGGTATAACTGACCCTGGTGTAAAATTTTTACCAAGAATTATAATTATTTGAAATAAAAAATATAATAAGGTATTAAATGGTAAGAGAAATTAACTATTTTATATAGTCAATACAATTGGAATATTTGGCAAATATAGGTACATGTAACTATATTCCCAAAAAGTGCTTTACCATACATATAGAATAATAAGATGGTGACTATAAATCTGTGTTCATTCTACTATATCTTCATATTTAGATGAACTATAAATATACGTTTGATACAAAACGAACTATAAAATATAGTGAGATTATAGTTATTCCAACTATTTTTTTCTCTCAGTGTATAACTTCTCAGATAACTAATTGTTGTGATTGTGTGACTGTATAGAGAGATATGAGATAGAGAGAACGTCCTGTTTTTATATCAATAATCCTATAAATCGTGTATTTTCTTGTAATAACCAAAATACAAACTAATGGACCATACTAATACTAATGGACCACGGCGTGCAACTAACTTTGCGAGCCGAAATGTCGGAGATCTAGCACTTCGGGTCTGTCTGTACGCGTTTTATTAGCCGAAGCGTCGCGCGACTGCGAGCTGATCAGAGATCACGGGTCTTTGTGAATGGTTTCTCCTTTTGAATCTGTATACATTTTTGTTGAACATCATAACATATTAGTAGAAAAGGTCGGAGCTAGATAACACATTTCTTCGGAAGTTATAACTTCTCAGATAACTAATTGTTGTGATTGTGTGACTGTATAGAGAGATATGAGATAGAGAGAACGTCCTGTTTTTATACCAATGATCCTATAAATCGTGTATTTTCTTCTGTAATAACCAAAATACAAACATGCTGCAACATGACCATCTTAGCTCGAAGTTCTGTATATGCAAGAAATACGAAAAGAATAGCGTGATTGTGTTAGTGACGATCGTCTCTGTGTTATCGACATTGTTCGAGTTCGTCATTGACTTCAGCATCCCCTTAGGGTATACAAACTTTTCAGATATTCTTAAGCTTCATATGTGAAAAGATACAGTAATATTCTTCAAAAATTTTCCGTTTGAAGTATCCATACTTTTTTATTTACAAGCTGCGGAACTTTTGCATTAGAAAAATATTACGCTGACAGCTTGAGATTTTATGTTTAAAACTTTTTCGTTCCCGTCACATATTAAGCAATGAATATTGAGCAATAAATCCTATTTATTTTTGCACGTACTTTCAATGCCTGAAAGCATTTATGTACAACCAATACGACGTAAACTTTGCAAAAAAATAGTATTTTGTCAGTTCTGAACTTCTGGCGAAGTTTTCAGCATCCCTTTAAGCCTATTCTACAATGGCAATAAGCAGTAAAAAGCAGATAGTAAGAGTAAAAAATTGACCGATCAGAGTGGATTATTTTTCTTATATTCGACTGTGATTAGTCAATTTCTTATTCTTACTTTTTACTATTTACTACCATTGGAGAATAAACTCTAAACGTCTAGAGACAATACTCGCGGACGAACGGAAGGCGATTGTCTGCTGCTCGCTATTGCCAAGCCTAATATAACGAGTCCTTATATTGACCGAATTCTCACACTATCAACAAATCATCAGACATTTCCGTATCGCTCGTCTGGAAGGACGCTTCGACGCCAACTCGTGACGGCTTCTCGGCACTGATCGTTTCTCCGAATTCCAAGGATTCTTGTCATATTCGCGTCCCCACCAAAGTTCGAATTGAGACATTATATACCTTCACATATAGTCCTTGATATTTAAGAAGGGATATTGATATTCATAACAAGACAATAATTTCTTCAATCGTTATTTTTGCTTGGAAACATAATGATACACGAAAGATAAAATTTCAATTCGTATGAACGGATACCAGACGACGGTTAATGAATGTCTTTTATATCTTCGAGGAAAATTCTACGCGTGTCATTTTCAAGCGTGTTTGATTTTGAGATCGATATTTCTCCACGTCTCGTGGTAACGAACGTGACGGATAAAGGGAAACGAAGAACACGGACGTTGGACGTACACGGCTCGAAACGAGAGCACGCGCCGTCTGTTTTGAAAAATCGATAATTACGCCAGCGGATTCCACGAATCACGGGCTCTCGCAATTAAGGCCAGTTAATAACGTGACCGGTGTTATTAGCGGGCGACTTACAGGAACCGATAAATCGAAGGAGGCACAAACTAGACAGCTCCTCCTCCTCCGCTGTAGGACAGATCGATATCAACGTGTTCAATTGAAGCTTTTATTTTTAACGTTCGCGGTTTGTTTGAAATGAAATCTTCGGCTGTGTTATTATAATATCGTCCGGCCATCGCGGTCGTTGAATCGATTGAACTCGTTCGCAGTGCGTGTCCTGCTGCATCAGGATCACGTTGACTTAAACGACGTATGCATATTTATGACAGCTTAAGTATAACATCGAGTTAAATGGATATATAATTGAATAATTTTATAGCACCGCAATTTTTCCTCGCACGTTCAGCTCGATCAGTATCAATTAATTATCTCGTGTCTCGAGTTTCCGGCTGAAGTGCGCGTTTATACATATGTTCGCGATTACTGCTCTTATCTATCTACAGAATCAATTCCTCGCTTCAATCATTGCCACGCGACAGTGAAAATTTCTGCGCTGCGCTTGTCACACGAATTGCATTACTTCTACACATCCACCTGTTACGTAAAGAGAACCAGAATACTCGAATATCACGAATATCTCAAGTCAGACAGAAGTCTCTCTTGTCAAACGATAGTCTCTTTTCACCAGATAGTATCGGGTGATGTCCTAAGCGGAATCCTAAACAAACGGTGATACGTTGAGACATCCCGCCCGCAACTGCCGGGCGAGCCGAGGAGTGCATCAAAGGATCGTAAAAGGAAACGCTGAAGTGATTTCAGGCCCGCAGAAAACCTCGTGCGTGCGAGAGGGCCGCGTAGATGGAAGCGCAGCGGTCGAGGCGACTTACGAACCGTCGTGTTATTAGCATACTGCACAGAGCCATCGTACTGACACAGTCGATACACTCGACGATAACGGCGTGTACGTGCCCGCGTCGTGATGCACACAGGCGCGCACAGTCGAGGAATCGCATTGTGACTAATATCACGATGTGGTAATCGCTAATCATAGCGCTCGTGCCCGAGGTGCTCATTCGCGGATAGGATCGCGGGACCGAAGCGGTGCTTCAAGCTGCTGGATACAGACATAACGTATCCCTGCGCTGTTTTTCTATTTAGTTTTGTGAAACTGCAAATGCTCGGACAGAGTGAAAGTACAAATGTCAATTAGTAGCGGGAGATACATGTTACATAAAATAGAATTTTTCAAATTCTTCATTTACAAAATTTTATTCGCCTTTGATATAACACGAAGTATCTCGCTATACGTTGACATTTGCACTTTCACTCTGCATAAGCATTTGCAATTTCTATACAACCAAGTAGAAAAACAGTGGAAAATACGGAAGCTGTATTATCGACGGTGTCTAGCATTCCTTTCAAGGCTCTTGAATGACTCAATGCGAAATTCTGGGTTGATAACGTTAGAAGTAAAAAAACGCAAGTCCCAAATTCTTACGTGCCATTTCCAAATAAAAAAAATATTTATATGAGAGAACATTCTGACTGATTAAGCGTTACTTGTGAAATATTCCAAAAACACTATCCTGTTCATTTCAGAGCAAATAAATAGCCGTAAAGTTAAGATGACATGCAACCTTCCTCTTTAATCTATCTTTCCTCGTGACTTCGCTACGTTCATTTTACTTTCACCTTTTAAAACGCTTTAAGTACTTTGTCGAATTATAAACTCGTGACTTCGTCACGTTCATTTTATTTTCATCCTTTAAAACACTTGGAGTACTTTGTCGAGTGATGAACTTATTCGGATAGTTAAAGTATGTTTTGTTTAATTATAATGTAAAATAAAGAGACCAGAAAAAAGATTTAGACAACTTTAGGTTTCCCACTTAGAACTGCATGTTTCAAGTGTGAACTAAACCCCCTGAATCTAACTGGATCCCAAGAAATTTTCTATGCGGGAGACATGCCTCCGTAACAATTCAGAGAACCACTGATAGGTTTTACCGGGTGCAACGCACCGTGGTTCGCGAGTACACCGCGCAGATACGGCTTGCGGCGATCCGGCCGCAGGAATGGCATCCTGAAGAGAGCGACCTTGAGATGGACACCTCACGACGCAGAGAGGTCTCGGCGCGATGAAAGGGCAGACCGAGGCGGACATATCTCGCGCATATTGCGCGCGTTACACCTACCGTGGTGTTATAGCAGCGGGTCATGCCGAGCGGTCGCTGCTCATGGAAGGAACGGTACGCAATTGCGTACGAGAGGAGCTCGACTGTACGACGCTGGTCGACAGAGAAGAGGGAGCGAGAAGGGGGACGAAGAAACGACGGGAAAGGCGAGAGGGGCAGACAGAAAGAGAAGGCAGGCGTGAAGGAGGACGGTTCCACGGGCGAGCCGCACGAGTCTCCGCGGCCGGTGACCTCTGCCCCTCTTCCTCACCACTGCCTCCTATTCCTCGTACACATGCAGTGTGTGCTAAACGCCACCCGCACCACCTCCACCTCCATCTCCACCTCCATCTCCACCACCACCACCACCACCACCACCACCACCACCACCACTACCACCAGCATCACCACCACGCCACCGTCGGCGGCGCCGCTACCGCTGGTGACAGCGCCGACGTTTCCATCACCTCCCGGTGCGCCTGACGACGACCCATCTCTAGTCGGCCACCCCTCGCCGTCGCCGCTGAGCGTCGGTCTCCTCGCCACCCTACGTGGCGCGGATATCGTCACCCTTCGCATCAATCGGCGCCTCGATTGCTCGCGCAGTCGGCTTGACCCGTACGACGAGCGAGCGAAGGGGGTGACCGAGGTTGCGCGCTTTGCCTCACGCTCGGCTTACCGACAACACAAGAATTAGCCGCCTCGTCTCGTGACGCGACGCAACGTAATGCAATGCGTCGCGACGCAACGCGTCCGTGCTGAAAATTAGGCGAACCGCGACGCGTGCAAGCACGCGTGAGTACGCGCAATGCAGGTAACAGCACAATAAAGATTCCTCGCATGAATTGCTGTGGATCGCGCCAGGTCGTCTCGGCAGGCTACGCCGTGAGCAGTGAGTTGCCCGTAACTTCAAACGACGCCTGCTTCGAACGTGCGTGAAATTCACTCGCGAAACAGAAAATAAAGACCAATAGAAAATTGAGATATGGATAATAGAAAATAAAGTCGATCTAAATTACGCTGTTGCTGTGCAAAGAGTTCAGGTGGCTGCATCTAGCTGCACGCTGATTAATGAAAATTTCAGTCAGTCTCAAATCGGCATCCAATGGAAGATCGAGAGTGCTACGTGGGGAACGGCGTCGCGCGACGAAACGTTAAAATCTTACAATTATCGATTCTCCGTAAATAACATCGTGACACGATGTGATGGGGATGTTTTCCATCACCACGACGCGACGAGTCGCGTTTGTCAAACTCTCAGAGCTCACTTTCCGTAGAATGATGATCATACTGGCTACGCGTTACAGTCGTGTGTAATTCTCGAAGCAGTTTGCTGTTTTATCCTATCGAACGCAATAATTGATATACAACTAAATTTTCTTATTTGTTATCACAAAAGCATACTGGCGTTATCGACTGAAGCAAAAGCGTGCAGTTTCCGTAGCATTTTTGTCTCGATTCTCGACAGAAAGCTTATGTTTGGGACAAAAATGGAATTCCCAATTAGTATCGTAGTGAGATAATCAGTTTCGAGTCAAATTTGGGCATTTTAATTGGAATCTATGCAGTATTCTGAGGAAATTGCTATGATGATGCTACACCACGACGATTCACGCTAGGAATCTGTTTTCTATTGCTGTGTGTGTGAATTGGTTCTCTCATCTTTCTTCCATCAAATTTTATCTGTATATCTTTTTAAGTTCCGAAAGTGTTCACTAGTTCAGCAATAAAAAACAGACCTTAGTTCGTTCGATTTAATATGTGTTCTATTTATTTATTGCGTCTGTAAAATCCGCATTCTCTTTCCCGAAGAGATTTCTCACCGCTTTTCTTCCCCTCGCGACGCTTCGCAAGCCCATTTTCCACGGTTCTCGAGTTTACGAGTGGTTCGACCGATCCGCCCTTCGAGTCGTGCATGAGGACCTCCGCAGTGGAGTAGTCTGACGCGGCGCGAATCAGTAGTGCGACCGTTACAATTGTCAGACGTGACGGTCCGTCCTGTGACGGTGCGTTCTACTTGCGCGAGTTCGCCTCGTCTACTTCGCGAATCTCGCTGAACGACCAATGAAAGCGCAATTAACAGACCAAGTTGCGTGATAATGCGTGTCAATAAAACGTCGCGACGTGAATATAAATAGAGCATTAACGCGCGCGCGATTCACTCGAATGTTTATCGCGAGGGAGCAGCTACAGTCCGTCGTAGACTGGAGGAAATCCTATTACCAGCTTTTTATCTCAGAGCGTAAAACCGGAGAGCGTAAAACGGAATACGCACGAAGGTGACCGCCCTAACGACATCGCCGGGTTAATTTTGAAACGGAGCTCGGATCGATAATGAGCGCCTCGTGGAGTATCATCCACCCGGACTCTAAAAACTGGATGTACTCCGGGCTATCCGCCGGGGGTGTGCGAAGGGCGCGGTCACGTGACTGCGGAACAGCGACAGACTCTGTGCGGAGCCGTGGAGGGTGAAAGACGAAGTTCCGTGAAGGGTTTGAAGGCCGCACGCGACCACCACCTACGTCTATTCTCCCCGCCGCTCGTGCCATAACTCTACCGTTTCTTTTCTCCGCCGCCGTTTCTCGGGTGCCATCTGTCTCCTTCGTTCTTCCGCAGCTTCTGTTCGTCGTTTCCCAGTCCTCCCCCGCCCCCTTCCCTCTCGCCACCCAGTGTGAGCCCTGTAACGACCTTGCCTTCTTCTCGGTGCGCTCGAGCCATCGGATTGCTCGATTCGAGGTATCGCCGCGGAAGAACCGCCATAGGCGGCGTCCCTCGGGGGAACGAATCGTAATTATCACGCTCGCGAATTGACGTTCGGGTTGCGCTCTCTTTCTCGCGTTTCATGAGATATCACGCAATCTTGACCCAGGTGGACTTTTGTGACTTCATCACGACGTGAGACAATCGAATGAAGGAAACTCTACAATTTGATTTAATTAAATTTGCAAAGCAAATATACTGTATTAAATTGAGCATTAAATTTACATCGCGCAACACAATGCAAACTTGTCGTTATATGCTGCAACAAATCCAACAAAAGTTACACTGAGATTTACGTATTACGTTTTACACGGCGTGTCGTTTTGTGCAAATTTTGACAATCTTTTCTCGTATTGCCGCTTCGTCGTGATAAATATGACTGTTCCACAAACTGCTTGTGAGGGACGCAACTTTTACGAATCAATTAGTGAATGAAATGTGCTGTCAGATTTACGTACACTTGCCTATCCGGGGACTGATAATTATGATTCATCGAACATCGTATCTTTTAATCAGGGGTATCTCTAAGCGCCGTAAGTACTTATCACAGCATTTGTTACACGGAAAAATGCAGTTTTAGGTTAGAATCGTCGCAATGTGCTCACTCCATTATAACTAAATCCAATATATTTCCATAAAACCGCGACAGGAATGCTTACACGGTATGGCGTTGCGTTTGCTGTTGCAATAACTTTACTCAACTGTGCAGGCAGCGCAGAGTTACAAGCTGAATAATATTTACAAAATATCGATATATTTTTCTCCTTTTACCGCCGGCGTAACATTGGAGCTTTTCTCACTTCCTTTTTTTTATTTTTTTGTTGGTGCGGTCTGTGTAAGCGAGCGTCGCGGGAACTCGGCCTCGCGACTGCGACGACCTCGGGGCCCGCGATGCGACGCCCGTGACTCGCCGCGGCGCGTATCAAGAAGGGGAGGAATGCGTTACGTGCTTACGTGCCGTGCAAGAAACGCGGATTCACGAACGTGGCACGCACACGCGGGCGCCAACGGCCCGCGAGAAATGCACACGCGGGCGGTCGACGGCGACGCTATAAGTCGCTAATTGTCACGCACATGTCTGCGCGCCGCGCGATCCGCGATCGAAAGGGAAAACGTGAGAATGAAAAGGCGAAAGAGTGGAGTCAAGTTTATTAACAAGCCCCGTTTATTAACACGACGCCGCCCGCGATATATACCTACAGGGATAAAGTGAAGAGAAGGGATTGGCCAATTAACGTTAATTAACGACCATTAACATAATCGTGAGATTTGTTAATTTATAACGAACGTAAATTGTATTCAGTGAGACGCGCGGGTACGTGTGCAGAGAATGACGAGAAGGCCCTCGGAAGATAAGCGATTCTGCAGCCCTTAAGCCTTAATTCTGCAGTCTACACGGAGAGAGAGAATTTTATAGTAAAAGTTATTATAGGATTTTATAACTCTCAGGAATAGATCGATTCTCTGCAGTAATTTACTATCCTATCATTTCACATGTGCTATTAATATATATTTTAGGATGAAAAAATGTGCTATTAAAATAGCTGCTACATTTCTAGCGGAATTCATTATTTCCTAGGAAGATAGACTTTATTAATAGTCCATTCCTGAGCTACTAAAAACATAGTCAAATTTAAAAGAATTTATACGAAAAGAAACTATAATTTTCTCTGTATAAAGATGCATCACTCTTTTATATATAAAATTTTCCATATGAATTAAATAATTATAAATTAAAATACGTTATAAATCTGTGTGTGTGTGTGTGTGTGTGCAGTTGTATTTTTTGATATTTTTAGGCATATTTCTTTTTACATACATATAGAAAAGCTTCAACTATAAGATAACGCGATAAAATCAAAATCTGCAAATAGATTTGCGCTATTTTGAGATTTTTACGAACGAGCAATCGAATATTCGAATCTTACAGACTCAACATGGTACGCTTGTGTGTTCTGTGTGAAAGTTAAACATAAAACAATAAATTTCAAACATCACAAGTTAGAAGTCCATACTTCGAAAATATTTTATTTTATATTTCTCATTAGAGAAACATTCGCTTGTCTACGCGTCTGAGACAATTTGACGCCCACGCATCCACTTACAGATCAATGTAGGAATAGATGATGATCTACCGCGTGGCTTTGTATTGGAGACATATTTTTCACGAAGTACAAGCGGATGCGAAAAAGAACACCACGAGGAGATGGTTCCCGGGAAGGTGGTGGCGAAATTCTCAACCACGCGCAGTATCTCTGCGTGCAACATAACTATTAAATATTCTGAGGAGGCTACAACGTTAAAATCAACTCAACAATCAGGTGAACGTGAGGTAGCAGGAGAAAGAAAATCGCCGCGGAATCTCTCCGGCGTTCTGCTAGAAAAATTCAAAGTCTCTCGGCGCTCCTTTACAGTTCGACGGCTGCGCTTACAGTTATGGCCCGAGTCATGCACGATCGCCGACGTGAACGTCCGTGAGCGACTCGAGTCCCCGTCGACGGTCAATTAGCCGCCGTGCGTTAGCCGACGCGGGACTCTCGAACGGAAGGTAATTAAGCCGATCGCCGGAGAGCGCCGTCGTCGTCGGGATGATTAGAGAGGCTCGCGCGACTCGACGACGGCGACGCACAGAAAACGTCGTGTCAAAGCCTCTTACGGACCGTTGTCCACGACGACGAGGCTGAACTTTACCGCTGAGCTGAAAGTCACGCGACGCGTTAACAGTGGAGAGCATTGCTCGAGCACTCGAGTGCCACCGTCGGAATTTCAACAGCAGAAAAGCTTCTTTTTTCGCGAATTCAGCCCGACAGAGGAGGAGATGACAGATCCTCCCTTTTATTTGCATTTCCCGAGTTTCACTCGCGCCGATCAGTTTTCAATACCAAGTATGACAGTAGGATCAAATGTCGGACCTTGACTCGTCAAGAGAAATCTGAGATAAATGTTTGCATTGGCGGGCCCACCTCCAATGATCTTGACATTGACATCGTCAAGATTCATGTCTCTGAATAATATTCAAAAGGTTCCGGCCGTCGCTCATTGTTTATTAAAAAGTCTCTAGCAAAGGAAGTTTTATGAATAGATCGTATTTTTCCGACATCGTGCACATTTAAGAAGTACACGTGTAGGAGCTCCCCAAAAATTTAAATTAACCTAATTTGTATTACTTTCATATTGGCATTCACTATCCGGCATAACAACTTTAATGTTTGTTTTTGTAACTAGACCTAGTTAATATTAAGACTATTAAGGTTAGTGCACGTTATCAATAGATGTAATATACATCTTTTCTTGGCACTATGTAGATATGTAAGGAACGTTTTGTCACATCAAAATATTTCCTTAGCCCTTGTCCATAACCTTGCTTTAAGACGTAAGCCATAAGAAATTGACCAACCACAGTCGATTATCCTTCTAAAAATCAATCATAGTTGATCAATTTCTTATGGCTTACGTCTTAAAGCAAGGTTGTGGACAAGAGCTTACACGTTTTGCTTAAAGATACTTCAACCGAAACTTTGTATAGGAACTTTTGATTATTTTTTCAGTACTTATTAATTTAGTACATATATGATAAACTCATTAATTTAGTAAAGCGAAAGTTCATGATATTAATCGGAATTTTTCGAACTTGTTTTGTTATAATCACTTTTTGATATAAATATTTCGGTGGTAAGTACAAATCTACACAGTGTTGGAAAAAGATGTGCATTTACGCTCGCGGATAGAAAGATTGTCTCACTTTTTCGAACATGTTTCGAAACACATGTATCTTGTCCAGTGGGAGAATTTTCCCATTGGACAAGAGTAATATGTTCCAAAACGCATACGAAAAAGTGAGGCGACTTTTCTGTTTGTGAGCGTACATCCGTTGATAATATATACTAATATCAAAATGATACAAGTTAGCTTAAATTATAGATTAGGTTAGATTAGATTAAATTTTTCAGAGTTAAGACTGATTGTACTAACCTCTTGGTAAGCTACCTAGTTAAATCATATGTCTGTCTTCATTTTTTCTTTAAATTGGACAGACACATGATTTAACTGTTAGCATATCAAGAGACTGGAATATTCGGGCTTTAGAGGCGGCAAAGCCTTAGATTTGTAGTAGTAGTATTGAAATTAATATGTTCCAAATATCGGAGCAGACGATATGGCGATTAAGAAGTATAAATATATAAAGAAGATTACAGAATAGTATACTCCATAAAAGCAACATTCACGTAACGCAGATTAGTAATCATGACTGAAGTAAATACTATTTGATCTCCCATATGGTAGACTATCAAAAGCGTAAAAAAACGTATACGTACTCAACATAACACGTGTTGTTTATAAATTTCTTTAGCTAACAGTGTAAACAGTTTTTCCCTCCAGAGCACCAAGAAACAAAGCATATACAGGGTGTCTCACACTCTCCTCCGGGCATTTTGTGGGGACGTAGAGCAGGTTGAAGTGAACATAAAAGTCCTATACCGTTTTGCGATATTCGCAATAATTATCGAGATATTAATTGTAGAAAACTTGTAAATGAATAATCTACGTTATTATTGCACGATTTTGCGTGATAATGCACTCATCTTGTTTAATTAATAATTAAAAATCTATGTGATTATTTGCAAAATGGTAGAGGACTTTTTTGTACAATTTGACCTAAAATATAAGTACACGACGGCAGTCGTCGCTATTATAACTCATTTACCATATTCTGCATGATCATTTACACATTTTCTACAATTAATACCTCGATAATTATTGCGAATATCGCAAAACGGTATAGAATTTTTATGTTTACATCAACCCATTCTACGTCCCCATAAAATGCCCGGAGGAGAGTGTAAGACACCCTGTATGAAAAGCTCTTGGGATATACCGCCAAATAACGTAGATTATTCACATCCTTCTGAAATACAAGTTTAAATTTCGCACTAATATTCGCAAGTCTTACACCGGCTTTTCTCTACTTTGCTTCGAGTCAAGGTATCTTACGTAATATCCAGTCCATTATAGATCCATTATAACGCGCGGCGCTAGCGAAGTGTCTCTATCTCCGTTACACGCCCGATAACAAAGACCTATTACAGACCTATTACCGACCTTTCATGGCCCGAAAGAGACGGATTAGTTCGTCAGGGATTAGCCTTGGATGACACCGGTGCGAGCGGGCCCAGGACTTTCGGACGAGGAGTCCCCATCGCGTGCGAGTTAACGCAGTCGCTTAATGACTCGTAGGAAGGGTGGACAAGAAAGTAGCGAAGCGGAGAGGTCGGGTTACGCTGTGAAAGGGAAACGCTTGAATACGGTTTAAGCGGGGCGTGCAGCCAGCAACATACACGCACATGTACACACGCAAAGCGGGGGCGAGAGGCGTTGATATTCTCGTGGAGGAGCCCCGGTGTGTGCACGTGTGTATGTCGGCACACGGGACTTCTCCTGATCGATATTGCCGTGGTGCACGCCCGTGCCTCCGCGTGCACGTCTGCCATGTGAATGTACATATGTGTATGTACATATATACGTACTCTTTACTTCGCGGAATCATCGAATCTCTCCATACCTCGAAAGACATCTATCATTCCATTCGGCAAGTCAAGAGAGAGAGAGAGAGAGAGAGAGAGAGAGAGAGAGAGAAAGAGAATCGCTGTACGCGACTTCTTTTCGCTGCTTTATGGCACACCTATTTTCTCTGTTATCCACGGCCCCCCGTCGCAATATTTGCTGATATAGCAAGTCTGATTTTGGTCTTTTTAGTTTATCCTCAAACAAACGCGCAAACATGTCGTCGATTTTCACGTTAGATACTATTGTGGCTATTGTAATGCCGAGTATATTCCCGCTGGATGTGCTTGAGGGATTATTCCCGCTATACACTTCGCCCTACTACACGTAAGTACCACTGACCCAGGAAACTCGTGCTGCAAGCCGACAATTAGCGGCCAGCGAGCGTCGACAGACTGGTGAAGCGTCGGACGCGCGCGTCGCCGCGCTGATCGTCGATTTTCGCGGCCCACCAAGTTCGCGCGCACCACCAGGTCCAGAGATCGATCGCCGGTGTGTGCATGTGTGTGTGAGAGAGTGTTGCCGAGCACACCGTCTAACCAACCTCGTAGCATTCAGGTTTGTGCACACCGGTATGCCGGGCGTCGCGAGACCGAAGGGCGGAATTGCCGGAATTGCGATCGCGCTTGTTGCACAGACAGAGAGAGGAGAAACTTGGAGGGAGAGAGAGAGAGAGAGAGAGAGAGAGAGAGAGAGAGAGAGAGAGAGAGAGAGAGAGTGTGTGTGTGTGTGTGTGTATAGTGTGTGTATGTGTATGTCGCGACGACGGAAGGGATTAATTTTCATTAGCTCGCCTCTACGTGCGTGCGTATACGTTTATTTAGCGCCCGCGGCTCTGCGCCTAGAGACATCGCAATCACTGAGAATGCCGCGCGCGCGAAATCGAAGACAATCCACATAGACGTAAGGAAATTTGGTCGCAGCTTCATCAGCTGATTTGTAAATGTTGCATCCCTTATGAGTGGTTCATGTGTCATTCATATTTACCATATATAGCGACGAGATAGAAACATACGAAGGAAATGCGGAAAAAAATTATCAAAATTCACTCGAATATGTTGTGAGACATGAATAAAGAATGCAGTATGAAAGGCTGAGTGCAGCTTTTAGTGAATTTGTTGCTGCATCAATACAACGAGAAATTAACGCTGTCGCACGATGTAAATTTAATAATTACTTCAATGCAGCACATTTGCTTCATAAATGTAATCAAAATTGTAAAAAGTTGCTCCGTCGTCTCACGTCGTGATAATTATGAGAGTCAGTCTGGAAATATCTGCGTGAAATCGACGTCACAGGCCGATTTAATTTCTTCGTCGAGCCGAGCGAAGAGAGCTGGACACGACGTAAATCCTCGAAGGATTTATGGTACAGTGTCGCGAGACCGCGGAAAATCGTGTTTCCTTGGAATTAAGCGTGTCGTAACTGTAAAAACCGATCGGGAACCGATTACCGCAACGCGCCAAGATCGAGTCGACACGGCGGATCTTTTCCTCAATAATCGCGGGTTCGACACAAAGTAGCTCTAATAGATTGAAATGCAAACCTCGAGGTCGATAATTGAAGCGGCAATGACGCATCAGCCCCTTGTCCCGGACGGATCTCACAGATCTACTCTGTCTTTCTCTTTCTCTCTCCGGCGGTCGTAGTTTAATCGGTAAGCTTCGAAATGATATTAGTCGATCAAATCGAGTCCCTGTGTGTACCCAACCGGAATGGATATGCGAGGAGGTGTCGACGCCTCTTCCAGATGAACTAGAGAGAAAGAGAGAGAGAGAGAGAGAGAGAGAGAGAGAGAGAGAGAGAGAGAGAGAACCATCGGTTATTAGCGGAAAAACCAGAGAACAAGAGCCGGCGGTTACAGAGCGAATTGAATCTATGAGTGATTGATTTGTCGACGGGGAAAGAGGAGATCGAGTTTGGCTGGTGACAACACACAATATTTTCCGATGACGGATCACCTATCATTTTTCAATGACTCCGACGGCCGTTCAGCGACTACCGATCGTAACTTTTACTGATCCTGTAATAACTATCGGCTCACCTCGTCATCGGAGAATGTCCTGCATTGCTACATTTTTTTCCTACTGCCACAGTTATCTCTATCGATCCCCGGCCCCTCTCGTGCCAATGCAGAGCATCACGATTTTTAGGTTGCACTTTACACAATTTCCGCTTCACGACGTCGACATTCGACGGTCTTTTCGTGGGGTGAACGTGAAAACGGAGGCCGTCGTGGCGGAAAACAGGGCTTTTCCCATTGCGATATCGTCAATTATAATATTTTAAAGGCGCAATCGGCCGGTATTCTCGGACTATCCCAGCCGATAGCGTTCATCGTTATCGAAGGATCGATATGGCCGTTGCGAGGAGAGTCTCGGGCCGCGTCGGCTGATAGCACGGAGGGAGAGGAGGAGGAAGAGGATGACGGTGAGGGGCAACGGCGGCGGAGCTAAACGGCGCGAGTAGAATTTAGCGGTGGTTTGTGGAGGAGAGGCCGCCCTTTGAGAAATTCTTCGCGAGGGTGGATCAGAGGGAAAAAAAAAAACTGACAAACTGAGATACGGAGGATAAAGAGATGCGATAAAGGCACGACCAACAAAAATAAGGCGAACGATGGGAGAACGGGATTCAGACCAGCGCGTGAAGAGAGGGAAAGAGAGAGAGAGCGAAAGGAAGAGCAAGTTCCTAGCGAGAGAGAAGAGAGAAAGAGAAAGAGAGAGAGAGAGGAAGTGAGAAGGAGGGAGAGGAAGACACAGAGGTAGGGTGAGGGAGAGAACGAAGGGGAGAAAGAGACGTGAAGAGTAGCTACTGCTGGCTGTGGCTCCCCGATATCGATTTCCGATAGCGGCATTTAGTGCTCTGTATATTCTGTCTGGTCCCCATACGTGTCTGATACGAGGACATATACGTATCCGTGATAGGCACGACACCGTGATACGCGGCAGGCACCGAGAACCGGGCAAGGGGGATAGAGGAGAGGGAGAGGAAGGGGGAGGGGGAGTAGAGGAGAGGAGAGGCGAGGCCGCGGGCGCTGCAAATTGCAGTCAAGCGACATACAAGGTGACGCAAAGGGAACGGCCGATGCGTTCCCGATGAACCTGAGAGGCGAATGACCCTTTCGCGTAGCAATTAGAGAGGCTTCGAAGAGAGAGAGAGAGAGAGAGAGGGAGAGAGAGAGAAAGAGAGAGACCGAGGGAGAGAGAAAAAGAGAGAAACCGAGGGCCGGCAGTGCAATGTCGGCGGTAGTGTGCTTTGGAAGAAACAATCGGATGGAATTTCAGTGATCCTTCTCCTACTCCTTCACCTGCGATCACTGTTACTGCTGCATGCACGTAGACGTGAGCTTCTGCCGCTCTCTTACAGTTTAGTGAAGCGCTCGTAGGATGAACGCGAGGACTGCTCCTGTTCTCTCGAACGGGGATTATGCGATCGCGGCGGTTTTAGAGACCGCCGCGCGGAGATCATCGGGCATATATCGCCTCTGTCCTATGTAATAACGTCCGTGGGACTTGTCGGCGGGAAAAGCCGAGGAGAGAACGTAAGACGGTAAAGATCGCTGGCGATCGTAATTAAGCGCCGTAATAGGGTCTTCTCGCTTCCGTGTCTTTATGAAACGCAACGTGTTATTATTCCAGCGTTCTAACGGCATGCCATATCGGTTTCTATAAATACGCTTGCGGGAACGCGCACGCGCGCGCGTCCGAAGCTCTCCGGGCACGCGATGGACGCGAGAGCATTCCGGTTCTCATCAGGTAAACCGAGACTTTGACATCGCCACGTCGAATCAATCATCGGGTGTTTCGATGTCGCGCGCGCGACAATTATTTTCCCCGGCTAAGAATCGAAATGAAGGATCGGGCGGGAAAAAAAGATGCTCTTGGCGACCTGTTTGACCGCGTTAATCAAATCTTTCTCGATTCTACTGTCAACGGTAACAGCAACGGGCAAATGCGCAATAGAATAGGAGAATCCGTTCGGGTCGTGCAGTGCCCCGAAAAACACATATCGACATTTTCATCGATGCTAACTAAGATATCGCGAACATTACGACGTATCGATATTCTAGGATCTTATATTTCTCGGCTTTTTCGAATTTTTTTATCGGAAACCTTCCTAGCTCAAAAAATATCTTTATTGAGTTCTTTCATCGATATTTGCGTACTTTCATTTTATAAGTCTAACACTCCCGAGTAACAATCGTCTGCGTAAAATAGACACGTGGCGAGCTCCAGAGATTTTCTCGCATTTGGGATAAAGAAATCAATTATGGAGTAGGAGCTTATTTTCTTTATAAGGCATAGCAACCGTCAAAAGTCGTTGTAGTTTTTATAAAATTTGTCATATGTAACGCTGAACACCAAGCAGGAGATATGAAGATAGGAGCGACTTTTGTTTTGCTAGAAAATTAGATGTTATGGCAATTGAGTCGCTTTAGCTCGCATCAAGTAGGTTCAAAGACTTGGTGACTATTATCAATTTATGTGATATGTATCATTAAACAATTTGTTAACAAATAAAACTATATTGTTTAGTAATACTTATCATATTATGCAGTAAGTACACGAAACGTGACTAAATACTTTGGCAATAGTTGCACTATTTAGTAATTATTACCAAATTATTTGATATTATTAACTGAACCATTCCATTGATTCAACTAAATGAAGAATTCGTTTTACTAATTATTTTGTAATTATTACCAGATGATAATTGGTAGTTATTACTACATTTGATTTTAATTATATATCAAATATCGCACTGAAACTCTCAACCTAATGCATTTGTTAACTATTATAAGACTTCCTTTTCTGTGTACTCCATAATCAGTTCCGTTATCCTACACGGTTACCTCGTGCGGGCAATCTCGGCTTCTCGATCGGCGGGAACAAACTGTTCGATCCCCGATTGTACGCCACGAGATATCGCGGAACGCGGAACAGGGGCTCGGCGCGCGATTTACGCAGCCAGCGGGCTTCGCCTTCTCGCAGATTGAAGGATGCTCTCACCGCACGAGGCGAACGGGCTGGTCGTGCAGTCGGGGTGTAATTAGCCCGCACAATAGCGAAGGTGCCAGTAAACTCCTCATTAATCAAAACCTCCGTTTCCAAGAGGAGACGGTCCCCACCGGCATCGCGTTGGAAGGCGCGTATTAATTACTGCTTGCGGTAGCCTTTGTTTACCCCACCAATACTCCTATTTCCCCTCCCTACCTCTGCCCCTCTCAATCACGATTCCCTGTTTTCGTTTTATGAGCGAAAATCCCCGCGATGTCGATGTCGACGCATTGTTTCTTAATCGCCGATCGATACACTCGCCTAATCTGGGACGCTTTCGGAGAGGGGTTCGTAATATCATCCCCCGCACCTTCCCGTTCCTCCCTCACCAGCGGGGTTGATGATTATAAATACGAAAGCATCGACCCGTTCGCCATCTCCCTCGTTTCCACCCTCGCTTCTGTCTCTCTCTTTTTCTCTCCTCCTTTCTCTCTTACTCTCTTTCGTTCGCAGTAGCTGCATGCCATACTTGGAGATCTTGCGATGGTCGAATGAACTGCTCCAGTTTCCAACTTCGCGGCCCTTGAAAGGGATTGTCTACGAAATCGATTGCGTGCGTGCGATTCAGCGCGCGATGCCCTCAAATCGACGCATATTGACATCGCGAAGACCAAGCGATCGCAAATTACAACAGAAATCGCCGTGTAGGTGGGCCTACACGGCAGACGGACGAGGCACGAACGAGTACAGTAATTACGGCAGAATTCGCGGATTATTTGCGCGAGAAGTGCACGAGACCGCAGGTACGGCGTGGGTGAAGCGGCGGAGGGGGCCGAGGGGAGAGGCCAGGACGGAGGAAGTGGTAATCGATGCTCGGCACCAATTAGTAAAACCACCCCGCCGGACTGCCTTTGAGCCGCTTCGCGGAACAATGCACGACGGAAGGTATCGATCGATTCTTTGGAACTTCTCCAGCCGCGAAGGGAGCGTCGCGCATCGCCCCCCTCCCCCGCGTTTCGCGAGCCACGCGCGAGTCACGTTAGTCACGCCGAACTGAGTGCCATTCCGCCGCGATACCTGTCATCTTGTTGCAATGTGACGCGGATGTATAATTCGCCCAGCGTTAATTAGGAAGCTGCTAATTAATATCCAGCGAGTAGTCGCCATGGAGAGACGGAGCGTTGAGGATTTATTAATCGGTTGAATGCAAATGTAAAGAACGTTACAGCTCCACCGTAGCGTCGTGAAGACAAAGCCGTCCTTCCGCGCGAGATAAGGTAGAGTGCTGCACCCTTGCTTACCGGGCATCATCCCGTAGTGGCCTACTTTGCACAAGCTTGGTGTGTACGTGCGTGTGCGCGCGCATGCCACAGACATGTGGAGAAGCGTGTCCTTGCGAAGTTTCGTCGGCTCCTGGTCAACGTTCCTACGCTGCTAGCCAGATATCGACCGGCCGGAGGATGAGGCGCGATTTAATCCTCTGGGGGTAAAAAGGGCAAGACCGAGAGGGAGGCAGAGCGAAGGAGAAAGAAGGGGGAAGAGAGACAGAGAGAGAGAGAGAGAGAGAGAGAGAGAGAGAGAGAGAGAGAGAAGGGGGCGGGAGAAGACCGAGGATCGTCAAGAGCTCGCTCGCTCTCCTATCATCTTGCGTGAAAGGGAATTGTCTCGTAAAATAGTCAGGCGCGGCGGGAAAGTGTGAAAGTCTCTTAAAGAAGAAGCCCGTAAATCGATTCTTACGATTAGGAGGGAGAAGTATTGAAAAGTAAATTAACTATAAAATAGAAAGGCGAACGGTGTTCAGTTGGTGTTAAGCCGAAGCGTCAAATCCGTCAAACCGAAAGGCTCTCTGGCCGCAAATCAGCGTCTATAAATCTGTATGTGCGTGCACGTGTTCGGAGACGCGTAAGGTGCACCGCGATTAAAATAATGTCTTAGTTGGAGTCGCGAAAGAAAGCTCGGTGCGTCGCATTGTCAGAGCATCTCCATCGGTAGTTCTGAAGAAAATCTCCATTACTACCACTGCGTGTAACGACTGCGGCGGATGAGACCGAATTTCACGACTTCTTCTCATCTTCGACTTCTCGATCGCGTCCTCCCTCGTCGCACTTGCCGTTCCAGCGGCGCGTCTCGCCGCTCTGAGGGAAACTTTCGACTACTCGCTAGAGTCGGCGAGGAATAATCCTCTCAGGAATATTCCTGCCGGGTGCTAGTCGTCGCCATCGCCGCCGTCGTTATCGCGGTACGGTAACGATCGTTGGCGTTAAAGTCACGAGAGAGACAGAGAGAGAGGGAGAGGGGAGGAAGAGAGAGAGAGAGATGAAGAGAAAGGAAAGAGAGAGAGAGAGAGAGAGAGAGAGAGAGAGAGAGAGAGAGAAGTAGAATAGAGAGAAGAGAAGAGAAGAGAGGCGCGTAAGTGAGACAGAAGGGAGTAGAGAAACAAGAAGAGAGATGGTGAAACCCGGCGAGGGGGTTGAAGAGAGACCGCGGGGGTGGGAAAGACGAGGGAAGGCTTCTCGCGTGTGTATAGGTGTGTCTGCCGGAGAGCTCCGCGAGGGAATGTTAATTAATTAGCGTTGCGGCATTGATCACGCCGTTACTTTGCACGGCGCTGCGCCCTATACATATACACACATCGCCTGCGAGAACGAGACCTCCGTTTCTCTCTCTCTCTCTCGTCCACGACGGTGTTTTCTACGCCGCACCGCCGCCTCCATTAACCGTTGCAGCCGTCGCTAATGGCAGAGTATGCGAGGCCCGCCACCGTCGGCGTCGTTGACGCCGCCGTCGCGAAACCACTCGTCTTGGAGGACTCTTCCGCCGACGACTGCAACCCTTCCATCCAAGCGGGAACGCCAGACTACTCGCTCGTATCGGCAAAACAGCGCGTATATGTGGCTGCATCACGCGACGTGAGAATCGTCGCATGCAAAGCACCTCGGCGCTTAGGACACGTCGATGGAGAGGAGGTAAGCTTTTATTGTACAAGAAGGGATCGAGCGCCAGAGCTCGAGCGACCACTCCGACAGTCGGGAACCTTACGTGGAGTATTTCTCGTTCAGTCCGAGAATGTGTCTCAGATTGCCAGGTACGATTTATCCGCGAGACACACTTTTTTTGCCAATGATTAAACGCTCAGCAAAGTCATTCAGTTTGCCGAGTAGAGGTTGAAAGTAATATCGCTGTGCCACGCAAAATGAAGCAATCGATCGACCCAGAAAATTGCGAAAAATTTCGATTTTACATGGGAGCTGTGTGAGCGAGAATCAAGCCTCAACCTCGTCAACCCTCCGAGACGCGTCGTATTACGCGAGCAGATCCGAGAGAGGGACAGAAAAAAGAATAGAGGCAGAGAGGAAGCGAGGGAGAAAGAGAGAGGAGACGAGCGAAAGTACCGCCCGGCAGGACGACCGTTTTTTTCCTGCGGAGATTTGTGTCAGCCAGTGGCGGGGTTCCGCATGGTGGTATCTGGGGCTTGGCATGGAACCACCACCCGTTTCAGTGCCTCTACGTCTACTGCACAGCGTCCACCTACACGAGGGAGTATCTCTCTCCCTCTGCACATCCTGGAATGCTGCTCACTCGCGAACCACCCCGTTCGCACCTACGCGCCGCCCCCGCGGCAGGA
The DNA here is from genome assembly GCF_010583005.1 of Odontomachus brunneus. Classification (NCBI taxonomy): domain Eukaryota; kingdom Metazoa; phylum Arthropoda; class Insecta; order Hymenoptera; family Formicidae; genus Odontomachus; species Odontomachus brunneus. The sequence goes on from NW_022639531.1 coordinate 783,130, forward strand.
GCAGCGAGGCAACGGGGGGCAGAGGAAGGTTGCACGGGCGGGTCGGGGGCAGGTGATGGTGTAGGCAGAGTCCTCGCCCCGAGAGATCTCATCATCGCGCGCTACCGCCGAGAGAACGAGGGCGAACCCTCGGGAAAGTCAATACCTTCGGCCAAGATCGCACCTTCGGAGGTGCCTACTTTTCCGCCTCGCTTTCGAACCGTCTACTTTCTCCTCCCTGTCGCCGGCGAGCAGAAATTCAGATTGCCTTGCGTCTCTTTTTTCCCTCCCAGAAGTCATTCAGCAAGTAGGACGCACTCTGTAGATAATATCGATCGGTGCTTTATTCACAATGTCATTCTGCTGAAGGAGTTCTAGCAGAACGCAGAGTCTCTGATTTTCCGGTGTGGTATTACAGTTTTACAGCCTCGTGTTCACTGACCGTGTGATCGCGCGTACGCGATACGGTATTCGTAATTACCGTTAATAACCGTAAATAAAATAGAAGGAGATCTTGAATTTTGGGGACTGATCTCGCGATTAAAGCAATGCGACGACATATGAAGCGCGTCATGTCTCCTATGACTCCGATTCCCTAATTAAAGCATGCCCATAATTATTTGTGAAATGTTCACACACAATTATTTGCAAAATATCTAACACATAGAATATAATCATGCTCAACGAAATGACAAAAAAAATTCTAAAATCTTTAGTGTAAAACGTTTAGTTATTAAGTTACCCTCTATAACAAGACTTTTATCGAGTTTAAGTCGATTCTCATTTGACTCGTTTTCACGAGTCTCCGATTTGCGACTCGATACATTTGAGACGCGTCGCGACATCCTCGATTCCAGGTCGTCGCGTCTTGCACCTGAGATGCGCGATCCGTTACACCTTCGCGAAGTAGCCGAGTAATGGCAATCGGATACTCTCTGACGGTGTGTGCGCGCGCGCGAGAGCGAGCGGGCGTCATACTTCGACTCGACTCGACTGCTGTCACGTTAACCACCGACGTGCACGACCACGAAGAAGGGTCGCGCGCGCAGCGCGCCGTGGCAAATCACCTTTGACCCAGATTAGAGGTACCACTTTGCCGGCGCGAGGGCGAAGCGCAGCGTGGGTGCATTAAACCGACGCGATATTCGGAATTATACGCGCTGCCTTGCTCATTAAACGTGCTCTCTCTCTCTCTCTCTCTTTCTCCCCTCTTTCACTCCTCCTCCCCATCTCCTTTTTTCCCTCTTTCTCTCACACATCTGATGGGAAACATACGGCTGATCGCGTTCGTCTTTTTTCGCTGCTTACGTGAAGTGCCAGCGCGCTCGTTTGTCGGCGTATCGCGTCACGTTGCATTAGCGAGGTCGAGGCTCTTCGATGACCTCGGCGTACTTCCTCTCTTCCTTTCGCGCATCCTTTTAACACCCCTACCGATGATCCTAGCTTCTCCCTTTCACCTCGCAGCCGCTTTTCGCTAGTTTGCTCGTAGGAGCAGCGCGCGTCCCGATGGACTCATCGTGACGCCAAGGACTCGATTGCTGCCTTCTACGGCGAGTACTTCTCAGCTCGCCTCACTTTACTCGGATCACGCCGGACGCGTTCAAAGCACGTGCGCCGATGATGAGATAAAAAGAATGAAGTAATGTTAATAGTGACGAGCACAACGGGAATGGTGCTCGTGATCACGTAGTAATTACGTGCGTCGTTGCGCTGAACGCGCGCGAGTACACGATGACGCCCGCGGGAAAGGCGGTGTGGGGCGAATAGTTAAATAAAGCGTTTCAGGGTGGCGCGTAACTTCGACGCTTCGCGCTAATAACTTCCGAACTCTCGCTTTCGCAGTCTCGGCGCGCGCGCCGAGGGGCGATACGGGGCCGTTTGGGGGCGCAGGTCGAAGCATTAATTTCAAATCGTAGATAAATGTTTGTCCGCCCGGGTGTACTTGGGTTACATCCGGGTCACGAGGAAGTGGCGGGACGCGGAGGGTGGCCACGCTAGGGTAAGCTGGGAGAGAGCCTTAACGCCGAGGCTGCGGGTGGATACTGTTGCTGACGGTGAGCTGCTATATTGGGGACCGGGGAATCGTGCATCCTCGCAGAAGACGGGCGAAAAGACGACCAGGAACGAGAAAGAGGCAGAGAGAGAGAGAGAGAGAGAGAGAGAGGGGGGGGGCAAAGTGAGAGAGCGGTGAGCTGAACGGAGGAGGGAAAGAGGAAAGAATTATACTACGTGTTCCGAATACCAGCTCCTTGGGGTGGTTTATGGAACAGTCATAGAAGCGGAGCCATGCGCTCGCGTTAGGGTAGCTTTCGGGAAACCTGTTAATGGCCTGTATCTTCGGGGTATGCTATGGCCCTTGAGCCTCTCCAAACACAACTGCGACACCGAAATGTAACTGTGTTTACGAACTGTCCTGCCGGCACACGCGGGACCACGTTCTCTTAATTAGTTCGAGTGGTTTTTCGCCACGTACGGTAACAATCCTGTCGCGTTTTAATAATAGAATAACGATGCGTTATGTAACACGTGACGAGCTGGTACACAGAGTGTCTGACACAAAGTAGAGCACGTCAACCTGAGTTGATTAATGAAAAAAGATTGACAAACTAAAGTGTACAATGTTGTGGAACGGGTTCTATAAGCGCAAGATCTTATAGAAAATGGCTAAAACGCAACTGCCTCTTAGCATGGATGGATGTCACGTAATGGCGTTACAATTTTGTCGAATAAATTCAATCTTGCTGCGCTATTGAGAAGTGTGCTAATCGCAGGAAGAGTCATCGTCGCCTAGTAAAGTCCGTGAGGTGGCAAGAACATGAAATAAGTTGAGCGTCATCGTCAACGGCATGCGTCTCACCGTCAACAGCGAAATATTTCGAGCAAGTAGGTCGTAAGAAGTCTTAATTAAACGTCCGAAAATACGCTCCGTGCGTGTATTTCGGGATCGAGCGGTGCGTGAAGCGGCTACGAAAAGATGTCGAGTTCATTGCACGCGGTGCGGCGATAAAATGTCACCGGGGGGAAGCGTGTCATCGGAGAGAACACAGAGGGGGTTCATTCGTGGCTCAGAGTGTGTTGAAACACGCGGTACTGCTCCCATCGCGGAATAATAGCCTCGCGCAAAATTTCGAAAAATAGATATCTGAGCTGACGCGCCGCGAAAATATATTCCAAATTATTATAATTACTGGCAATTATATTTCCGAGAAAATCAAAGTTTGTCTAAATTTGGTCACGTATCATTATCTCGCTGACATAGAGTTACCCACGCAGAAGTTCCTCAAGATTTTCCCAGATATAGCATGAATTAGAATACTCAAATCTTTTTAGCTGATTGGCCTATGATACTCAATTGGGAATCTCATTCTTATTCTAAGCATATTTTCTCTGTCTAAAATCGAAACAAAAATACTTTGGAAGCTCATTTGCTTTTTTCAATCAATAACGTCAATATATTTTTATGATATTAAACAAGAAGGGGGAGAGAGACAAAGGAAAAAGTGAGAATCCCATTTTTATATATACCACATATTATATAAAAAAAATTTAAAAAGGATGTTTTTTAATATTGTGAATATTTCTCTAAATAATGAAATTATTTGAAAAGTTAACAATGAAATTGACTGTTCTATATTTAATTTTAATATGAGATAAAGACATGTCTGAGAAGGCTTGGGAAAAAATATTGGGATAACTTTAGGTCCCATTTATAATCCCATTTATAATCGTATATTTAAAATATTATGTTTCTAACTCATAATTATTTCGAGGAATTGAATTGAACCTTAATTAGAGATCCCACGAAATTTTATATAAATATTAATTATAGCTTTTATTATAATTTTATATAAATATTAATTATAGCTACAGTTAAATTTGGATCGCCAGCACATTTAAGCAAATGTATTTTACGTTGGCTTCTTCAAATGACGCATGAGACGATGTCGTACAGGTACGTTCGTGCATTCCCAGACGATACAGCTGAACGCGCGCGCCTTCCCAACGCAAATCACAACTAAAATCTCGCATCTGCTACGACGAATCCGCGAATATAAAAAAGGGCAGCCAGACGCGACCGCGCGACAGAACAGTGCAACGGCGAAAATAAACGCAACGGAATGGCACGTGGCTTTTATATGGCGGCCAAAAGCTTCGGAGGCTCGCAATCCCCGAAAATCTCGCGTAATTACATTTATACGAGCGCGTCGGTGGAGCCGTGATTTCATCGGGCTGACGTTTCGGCGAGCTCTCTCCTCCCCTCGGAATTCCATCCGAATGTATCGCATATGTTTTAAGGAGCAGCGCAAATGAATCTCGCTAACGACATACTTGACTCGTAGCCAAGAAAAGCTCGTTTGTACGATAATATATCTAATGTTACAGGCATGCGTATCCGGTGTGTTACACGGAGCGCATTGACAATAATACTTTCAAGTTCAATGGATAATTATGTGCAGCCAAGAAGTACTTTCATTGCGAGCCAAGGCGGCCGTTAATCGTGACAAATATTTGGAAGCCCGAGCCGGTGTTTCTCGACGAGCGCGCAGACGAATGTGCAGGTGAACCGCGATTATAATTGACAAGGTTTCGTAGGTTGAGTAGTTGGAATACGACTCGTTCGCATAGTGACGCTGCAAACGTAACTTCGCGACGAGAGAAATCGAAGGCTCTCCGTCGCCGCGAAAGTTCCCTAAACTTTTCGTAAGAACGCAATCTGCAGCGCGCGCGAATTCTCAAAAAGTTCCGGTCGTATCTGTGTGCATAATGGGCGAGCGAGACTTCCTGCGCCTTGCCGAATTTCGTGTATGTCCTCTCGCTATTAAATAAACCGCGAGTCCTCGTTTTTCGCGCCGAATAAACATCGCCACTGCCCACCTAATCCCCCTACGTTGAGATTTCGCGTTCGAGCGGCTCGAGAGGCGCTAGATTTGTTATTAGTATTGGCATTAATTGTGATAAACTCGGGTGTATATGATGGTTATATGTAAAAGACGGTCATAGATTGCAATTTCTCCAATAATTGCTAAATAGTATGTTTCAACACATGAGTGTATGCATATAAACTATTGCAGATATCGATTATCTTTGAGAATAATTACTATTTTAGTAATTATTAAAGAAATTACAGCCTGTGGCCATCTTTTCCGTATGGCCATCATGCCTGAGTTTACTCTATTGCATCGCCCAATAAATTTGAGCACAAGCGTTTTTGGATAGTACGACTGTCAACCAGATGACTCTCTCTGCTCACGCTTTAATTCACGTGATGTCAGTCCGCGATTTTTCAGGTAAATTCTATTGAGAATTCAATCGCCTACTGCATTTGTACAGCGTTTTCTTACTTTAGCTTTTATTCAATCTAAATTTCCCATTTCTCGGAATATTTTCGGTTCACTGTTATTTCGCACGTAGAAAACTTTTTCTTAGATAAAGTAACAATAACACACTTCGTTCTCGGGCTCAATTCAATATTCTTGCCCATTTTGGAACGTATATAAAATGAAAAGATACGCTGAAGAATAGTTCACATAACAGGTAGAAACAGGTATAATATATAGCAATCAGTAGATCTCTTGAGGTTTTTACATGAACACCAATCTAAAGAAATACGAGGATCACAACAAAAATATTTCACTTACACTGAATATCCAAAGAATATTTCTACGAAAGAATAATTCTCAAGGTAATGCTATGATTATTGCCAGCTCTGTATTATCCTAGACGTATTTTTTCGAGCACGAGAGCGTGATAAAGACGTCGTTATAATAAAATCGCGCGAGTGCATTGTATACATGATAAAATATGAGGAGGGTAGAAGAGAAAGGCGGGATGTGTCGTTGAAGAAATAAATCCGACCTTGGCTGGATTAATATGCCATGTAAAAATATAACTACGTAACACACACACACACATACAACACACGCAAAGATATACCGTCGTCAATTAATTATGTTTGAAAGACGGATATTACACGCATGATTTCCCACGTGACTCATTATATATCGTTTGATACCGCGGAACGAGCATGTTGCGATTTCGTAATTCGCGACCGCTGTTATAAGATGATTCAAACTTCGGGACTTCCTTCGAGCGCGGATCGATTTATATCACGGCAGGAAAGCCTCGCGTAAATAAGCCGTGGAGTTTCCACGGGAGATGCTCGGCAGACATGCATATTCGATAAGAGGCGATCATGGATCAATATGTACATATTGATTTTTCCGATATTCGAGAAGAATTGTGCTCGAGAAGCAAAATAAAGCTGTGTGAATCGTGTTGAACAATGCTATGCGCTCAATAATATATTAATATAAATAAATAAGTAAATATATGTACAAAGTGTCCGGTAACTCGCCGCGGAGTACAGATAGATTCAAATTAACAAACAATTCCTCTACAATTTTGCGAACAATCACGCAAAATTTTAAATTATTAATCAAAAACGATCTGTGAATGACCAACATCATACAATACTGATGAGTTATAATGGCGATGTCTGCTGATGTATGCTTCTATATTAGGAAAATTGTCAAACTGAACAAAAAGCCCCTCTTCTCTCTCTCTCTCTACCATTTTCCAAATAATCTCATAAATATTTAGTTTTTAATCAAAGAAGATTGGTGCATTACCGCGCACAACTGTGTACCAATCAATTATTAATTAAAGAGAACTTCACAAAGCCAATTTAATAAAGCCATATATTGTATTTTTCAGGTGTTCACATTATTTTGGCCAACCCTTATAACGTGTATATATTAAAACGCTACACCGCGCAACAATGACGATCACACAGCTTTCGCAATAAACACAACACAAGTGGTGGACACTATTTTACAAAGATTTACAGTGAAAGCTCTACGCATACAAAAGCCTAGCGTGCAATCTCCCGGGACAATCGCTGACTTATCGAACGAAAGTTCTAGCGATGTAGCGACGCTATTGCCATTAGCAAAATGAAAACTCGGCTGGGCCTAACTTACGACTTTAATTATCGCCTAGTCATTTCGCGTCGTTGTGTTTGCTACTTTCCGCGTTTGAGTCCCTCCATAAACTACGAAAGTCATAATACAGAACGATCATCGGGATGTTTACGATGATCGTCCGTGAACTATTATCAGGCAATGTTGCTTGTATTGATCCATAAAAGATTGTGCGGATTTTTTAACAAAATTGAAATGCATTTATTCTAGTTAAATACTGTTAATCAATAATATATGCAATAATATATCCTACTCGACAATCCTTTCTTTCACATAATTTTTCTTTCACATAGTTTCCCTCTCGTGAATTCCTTGTGCTTTTCCGGCGAAGAAACGTTTTAACGTTTTAATTTTTCACACTTTCTGAAGAAGCGAAATTTATACCGTCAAAAAAGTTCTACAAATGAGGGATGATAATAGGAGAGGACAGTGTAGAGTAAATATGGTGAGTGAGGTAAAATATCCCAGACAAACTCGAACCAAATTTTTATGAAAGTAAAAGAGCATAATGCCCCCGAAAAATTCATTACTGCCTTCCATTTTCAAGTCGCAAGAAAGAAAATTATATTTCTTTAAATCACTTACACCAAAATATGCTCTTCTTTATCACTTATACCAAAATATGCTCTGAATGCAGCTATCAAATCATATACATAAATGGCCAACTCTCTCTATAGAACTATTCTACTAATGCCAACTAGACAAAAAACCGCACCAATTTTTACGAAAGTAAAAGAGCACAATGCACCCGAAAAATTCATTACTACCTTCCATTTTCAAATCGCAATAAAAAAAATTGTATTTCTTTAGACATTATCACTTACACCACAAAATATGCTCTAAATGCAGCTATTAAAGCATATATGTAGATGGCTGACTCTCTCTATGGAACTATTCTCCTAATATCAACATACGAATGCCAACTAGACAAAACTTCGCACCAACTTATGGATCAACCTAATATAATAAAAGCATGGCTTGAAAACAGGGATGAATAAGGCTGCGAAAATAAGGATGAAAAGGATGCGAGGACAAACGCTTGTTCTCGCTCAGCGAGAGTGTCTATACACGAATCCGCTCATATCTCTCGTCGGCTACTGCTGCAATGCGGAGATGTCGGCATTTTAATTGAAAACGTTGCCCGCGATACGAGTTGCGCTAGCTAACATTTCACGCTTCGCTTCGTCATGCTTACTTTATTAACGCGTTAATGTCACGAGAGCGAACCACTGATTACCGTCCGCTTTTAATTGCTCGACTTAGCTGCTCCAATTCAGTGCGTTTATCTGAGCCAAATTTCAAAACCACATTCTCCTCGACAAATTTAGGGACAATTGTTCGTCGACGAAAATTTTGTTACGCTTACTTCTTTTTTTTTTCGCAACTTTGACGTCAAACATCTTGATGGTAATTATAATATAATGTTAGAGTTGGATAAGATCCATCAACATTATAAAAATTATATTCAGTAAATGTTTAGAAAAGATTACACCCCCTACTAAATTTTTTTAATTTGAAATGTATTGCAAGGAAAGTAGTTGAAAATGATTTCCAAAAAAGAACCAAGTGGGGAACACTATTTACCAAAGTAAATAAAATAAGTTATTGACGATAGCTATTTCCCTAAAAAAACAATATATATATAAACAATGATTAAAAAGAAATTGACGAATATTATTATCACGGTGATCACCTCGCGCAGAATGACGACCCGAGGCGAGAGCCGTTCTGCGAAATTTCGTTTCGAATTCAATATTTATTAGAACAAGAGTGAGGGATGAGGAGGGAGCAAACGCGCGCGGGGATTTAGCCGGGGATGCGACGGCGGGGAGAAGGAAAGGAGACCGCGCAGACACAAACGCGGCGAGAGGAGAGATACGGCGCCGAGTCGTTTTAAAATACATCTGGGAGACGGTGCTTTCACAGGAGCAAGAGGTGGAGGAGAGTGAAGAGGAGAAGCAGGAGTAGTAGTAGTAGTAGTAGGAGGAGGAAGAGGAGGAGGAGAACGAGGAGCTTTTGCGCGCGCGATGGAATGGCTCTCGGTATATGACTGCGAGATGAACGACGGGACGAGATAGACGGGCGTCGGGTAGGCAGGCAGGCAGTAGAGAACGAACGGGAGAGACCGGACGTAAAGGGAGATGCATTGTTTACAGTAATGAAGGCGTAAATAAGTGATGAGCCGAGCGACGCGTCGATCTCGCTCGGGCCCCGTTGCCTCCGTCCCGCTAACGCCGCTGCCCGCCCCCGGCCTGCCGTCCCTCTCACGGCGAATTCGCGTCGCCCCGCGTCACCCCCAGGACATGTCTGCTCTGAGGCGGACGACGATGGTATTTCACCCGTCCCGTGCGCTTTCAGTTTAATAACCTTCTTTCTGATACCATCCGGCGAATAGTGTGCCAACGGTATGCCGCGTGTGTGCTCTGCCAGGATCACGATTGGAATTAGTTATCGTCGCTGGCGAGCAACTTCGCGCGAATAATGTGAAATAAATACGGAGGAGACGTGCACCCCTTTGCAGAAATACCTCTTCGTCGCATTCGGGGACACGTCCAATTAGAGAACCTGGCAGAAGTGATTATCCTATGAGAATCACTCGAAAACAAAGTATCTTATTGGTTATCGGCTAAGTTCTGAAGTGCACTGAAGAAAATGTGTTCAAAATGTTCTCCAAATGAATGTTGCTAATCGTATATATTCCCTCCTTCCTTCTCCGATAGACTTTTCATGATTTTTACGACGTGAGACACGATGATGAAAACTTGAGAATTTTTTTAATTACATTTATCAGACAAATATAGTAAATGTTGAATTAATTATTAAATTTACATAATACGATAATATAAATTTTATGTTATTAGGTGGTAAACTTAGTTACTGCGGTTTTTTTGTTTAAAAAACTCATTTATTTCGACATCAAAAGCAAAAAATACGAATTAATCGAAGTATTCTCCCTCGCTAGCTATACATTTTTCCCATCTTTCGGGCAACGCGTAAATTCCGCGACGATAGAACGATTGGTCTTTTGATGCAATCCATTCATCGATCCATTTTCGCACATCCTCGTAATTTCTGAAGTGTGTATCCACCAAGCCGTGCTGCATCGACCGGGACAAGTAATAGTCCGAAGGAGCTAAGTCTGGTGAATACGCTGGGTGCGGGAGAACTTCCCACTCGAGCTGCATCAGTGTTTCTTTGACGGCTTTGGCAACGTGTGGTCGAGCGTTGTCGTGCAAAAGCATGACTTTACGTCGATTGCTGGCTACTGCTGGCCTTTTTTCCAACAATGCTTCATTCAGACGGTTTAATTGTGATTGATATCGATCCCCCGTGATACTTTCGTTCGGTCTGAGTAGCTCATAATAAACGACGCCGTGCATATCCCACCAAATGCAAAGCATTGCTTTGTGGCCATGAATATTTCTCTTTGGTGTGGATGTCGATGGTTGGCCAGGGTCTACCCATGATTTTCTTCGTTTAGGATTATCGAAGTATATCCATTTTTCATCGCCAGTCACTATGCGCCACAAAAAACTCTTCTTTTTCTGCCTGGCGAGCAGAGAAATAGAGATGTTTAAGCGATTCGCAATGGCATTTGCGGTTAATTCGTGTGGTACCCATTTTCCCTCCTTTTGAATTTTTCCCATTGCATGTAGACGTTTGGAAACAGCCATCGGAGTAACATTTAATGCTGCAGACAATTCTTGGAGCGTTTGAGTAGAGTTTTCGTCCAATAATGCCTGCAAATCGGTGTCTTCAAACTTTTTCGGTTGGCCTGAGCGTTCTTTATCATTGACATCAAAATCACCACTCTTAAATCGCTGAAACCATACTTGGCATGTTCTTTCCGATGGAGCATAATTGCCATAAGCTTCGAAAAGCAATTTATGAGCTGCAGCTGCAGTTTTTTTCAAGTCAAAGTAATGAAGCAGCACATGTCGAAAAAACAACTTATCACGTTCCATATTTAATCAAAAGAAAAAATAGCACTGCTCGCTTAAATGAATCTCTTCGCACTGAATTTTATTGACAAATGTCTAACCTCTAAAATGCAGCCAGTTTCAGATGTCAAAATAAATTACACCTACAACTAACGTCATCTAACTGTGAGCCGCAGGAACTAAGTTTACCACCTAATATATTGATGCAACAACGAGTTTACTAAAAGTTACACTCAGATTTTCATATTACATTTTACACGACACATTATTTTGAGCAAATTTTGATCATTTTTCTCGTATTTTTTTCTTTCGTCATTCCATGTGAAGAATATAAGCGTCATATGAACCAGTCATAAGGAGCATAACCCTTACAAATCGACTAGTAAAGTACTGTCAGATTTACGTACACCTGTTCATTCGGCACGTTTTATCTCCTTGAGCAATAAGATCTTAAACAACGAACGCGATATAACGTAATGGTGCAAATCCGAGCGTTTCTAAAAGAGTGTCCAATACTTTTCGTGACACGAGATGATCTAAACGCGTCTGACGTGTCGTCAATAATTTCGAGCCATTCGCCTGCCCGCGCCTCAAGTAGTTACAGTCCGCGTACGGTCGGACGGGCGGGAATAGCGCAGAGATGTGAATAAACGTGATACGTTGACTGCACAAGAACCCCAGATACGTTACTCGAAAATGTGTAGATATCGATCCAGACGTCAGCTGATCGATTTGGCAACATATGATTATGTTTTCAACAGAATTGCTTCTTTCGGTGTCGAGATATACAAGTGCATGCGCGACACCTGCGTGACGCGAATGGAAATTTGCGCTCAACGTACGGAGTGAACAGTTTGTGCGAATTAATCTGACAATGAACGAACCAAAGCGCGCTTAGTTCGCTCTATTCTCCGTGCGGAATGTTCTTATTTGTGATATACATTCCGGAATATCGAACAGAGTAGTAATTGGCTCAATATTTCCTCATACATGCAGATCATGCCTTCCGTTATAACTGCAGAAAAGGAAAACAGTTGGGTCGAGAAAACCGCAGCGGCAACCCGTCTTCAAAGAAATATTGTATCTATTGAACAAATTACGCGCGTTAGTACGACAAGTTGCGCGTTGATATAAGTACTGACCAAATCGCGACCGTTGAACCAATTGATAACTTGTAACTCGTCATAGCAACTACATAAACGTTTTGCTTGAATGATTTTTTTCGTTCAAATAAAATCTCATTAACTCAACCATTTTGTTACAATACAATTACAATGCAAATACAATTTCGGGACTTGGTTGGATGGCCTGCAAGTGTGTAAGTGCTTACATAGTGGACGAATGATTTTAGTGTATTGAGTTAAAAATAGGGGGTTAGATAAGGAAAGTAGAAAAGAGAGTGTGATCAGTGCGTTCAGATAATGTATAAGTGAAGGTGTTAGGTAGGAAAGTAGGATTCAGAGCGGAAAAAATGCATAGATAATAGATGGCGTCAAGAAATAGCTAGTTAGGATAATGTAGGTAAGGCAGGCTAAAATTATTATGGTAATGCAGAGGAAATTATCGATAGAGAAAATGTACAATAGATAGTGACAGAAGACAGAAATACACAAGGCATGGAGGAAGAAGAAGATACAAGAAATGAAGAGAAATGATTTGGTCATCGAGTGGGGTAAGCAAGCAAAATAAAGATATACGGAAGAAAGATGACACAAGAACTGGTGGGACAGATATTGTGCGACAGTAAGAAAGGTGAAGTGCAAAGAATAAGGTTATAGGATATGAAAAACTCCTCTTAGCAATGAAAGTTAAAAGAGACATATAAGTAGTGAAGAAAAAGGAGAGAAATTACTTCACGGAGTCAGCAGGAAATATATAATGGAATAATAAAACTAACAAGGTATGGAAAGAAATTCGAAGAAAAGAGGATGACGAAGAGAAAATAAGGAGAACGGTGAAGAGATCTGGTAGAAAGAGGAAAGACAAAGGGATAGGTGTGTAGCTGTAGGGAAGAACAAAATTTGGAGAACTTGTGTGTAAGCACGATATGGTACATGTTGAAAGAGAAATAAGGAAGTAGAGAAATAAGGAATTTGATACGATAGATAGAGAAAAAGTACAGTGTGAAATTTAAGAAGATTGTGGGAGGAGATTACAAGAACATTTAGACAACGAGGATGATATTGTAAAGTCAATTAGAAGAGGAAATGTAATTATAGAGATGTTAGCAACCAGATAGATAAAAATAAGGAATGTGTGTGCTAAGGAATACAGTTATAAACCAAGTCACGTTCTTGGCTATGTAAGCCGAAGAAAGATATACTGGTCTAACTCCAAAAATAATAGCAGATCGCGCGTTTTTGCGAGCAGCACGGATCAACCTTACGCGATCGATCGATCGCGTCTTGAAAATCTGCTCGATTAAAAGCGCTCACTCGCTCGGCGCGCATACTCGGCACGTGATTTTTAATCTATCTACCTACGACGTATCGGACCTGTCGTACGTTCCGCGCCGCTTACAACGGGATCGAGGCGGCGGTAACTTCCGTCGTCATCGCGGAATAAGCGGAGCGACGTGCACGAACCGCACGTGCGGCGCGAATGAAATTAACATTGAATAAGAGCCGCGACGTGCTTTATGCCTCATTGAATCGGCTGTAAACTCGTCCCGTAACGCGCGTACGTCCCTTATTGTCCCACCGCCCGTGCATCTGTATCATTTACGTATCATTTGCGCGGAAGCGCAACGCGTCCGCGCCATTATCTGCGTGAAAACGCTTGAGAAATATAATAAAAAAAGAAAAAAATAAAAAAGTATACATACGTCCGTCTCTCTCACATTTTGGTTTGAAAACATGGTTTGCGAACATTGGAAAGTGGGTAAAATGTGACCGCTTGTCGTTGCCTGCAAAACATTGAAAAATTAGTTAATCCACTGTTGTAACAAAACGAGAGTAAACGCGCGCGCGCGGCCACGTCAAGGACGAAGCTCGCGAGCATCGTAGTGATTGTGAATTGCGACTAATACTATCTTAACGGCCGTAATAAAAATAAGTATCTCTGTCACTGGACTACACACGCGCGTGCGCATTTACAAATCGTCCGGTTTGGCTTTTTTCCTCTTTCTTTCTTTTTTTCTAGCGTCCTTACGGATCGACAAAGCAACATTTGTCCCACTTTACCCGCAGGCCGCCTTGACTCAATTCCGACGTGATAATCGTGGAAATGGGCGTGAATCATTGTATCATTCTGAAAGACTACGCGCAGCCAGTGACAATCGATAGTGATTCGAGGTGATAACCGAGGCCAGAAGTCTCCGATTGATCCTTCCGGCGAGGGAAAAGTTTTTTCCCGGATTTCTCACAAAATGACGTAAAGCCTGCGTCCGCGGCAATTATTCGCGCGAAAAGAACGCGCTGTCAGCAGCGAGGTATCGATATATATTACGATACCGTCGGCGTGTTTTCAGCATAGCTTCGCGCTCGCGTCGCACGAAGTATCGTTCGCACGAGGACGGCCACCAGAGAGATCAGCATTGAATCGCGCTTACGTCACGCTCCATACGGCAAGACAGTGTTCGGTATCATCGGGAGCATCTCGTCGCCGTTCGCCACGCCTAATTATCATCTTCGTACGTTGCGTACGTTGAAGCGCGCGCGCAGATGCTTGCAACGCACGCGTAAGAACGCTGGACGTTTATTATAATCGAGAAAATCGTATCGATACTTTTATCGTTTATGTCTCCGCGTAAAATATTCGGATCTATCCTAACGAATATTCGATCGTTCAAAACCAACTTTCGTAAAGGGAAAATTTCAAAACTGCGCACAGAAAAAAAGAGTTTACTTGGACTAATCAGAGCTTTGTTCTTTGTAGCTGAACCAGTACACACTTTCGGAATTTAACAAAAAACAAGTATACATCTGTAAATTAGTATAAAAAAAGAGAGAAAGAAAACTAGAGCAAGCTAGTGCACCCGATTCAGTTACAAAGACGATAAGTGTCTGATAAACAAACCAGGAACCCAGTTGAAGCCACCAGAATTCTCTTCAAGCCAATAAGATTCTTTTCAATAAGCCAATAAGGTCAACCAGAACTTGCAACTTTCAAGTTAACAGATCTGGTTAACTGGTCAGTTGCAAGTTCTAATTAACCAGACATCCTATTAATCTGAAAGTTGCAAGTTTTGGTTGACCGGAAATTTTATGAACTTGGACAGAATTTTGGTAACTTCAATCAAAATTTCTAGCTCGTTCATATCTCGTCAGACATTTGCTTCAACTAAACTTTTTCCATATGCAAATCTGTTTGTAGATTTGAATTTTATTACGCAATTATCTTATAACTGAGGCTGTGCTATATCTCTAAAAAAAAATGTGCCCAGAAATATTGATTTCCAACAAAGTTATGATAATCCAAGATTGTCTGGGTCTGATATATGCAGATCATACAGTCCATCCAAAAAATATGATTATGCATGGAAGATTAAATATGATCAAGTATGGTATCGCAAATAGGATATCGGGGTATAAATAGATATTATTGATCTTAAATTGCCAATGCTAATAGTAATTAGTTCATTATTATCAATGGGGGTCATTCTAACTCCTTCAATCTTTTAATCTGCTGTAACATTTTTTATCATTTTCTTATAGAAGTATAGAAATTAAAGTTATGAGGTAAATTACACAATTATTATTAATAAATAATTGTTGGCAAACGTGTTTGCAGTTGCGTAATTTTTCTAGAAACTTAAAGACTAACGGAGATGCCAATAATTGTGTGGTTTTACCCCTTACCGATCACAAACTTTTTATTAATTTGTTATTCAAAGTGTAACTCAAAACGACTAACATTGGTAATCTAGAGTTGAGCAATCAAATTGATAAAAAGGCTTTCTGAATGGCGGTACTCAATTGACAGCGAATTGTCCCAGAAAGAGACGAGCGGACAACGGGAGATCGGGCGCGGTATGTTACGCGCGTGCGGGCGTTCGCCATGTGATCGAGGAATTAGTGGCTACCGCGTTAAAAATAGCACGGCGGCGAATGATTCCGCAGCGGGAGGAACAGGGGGAGAGAATGAGAGAGAGAGAGAGAGAGAGAGAGAGAGAGAAAGAGGGAGGGGTGAGAGAGGTAGGAAAAGAAAGAGGGAGAAAGAGAGTAGAGTAACGTTGAGCTAAATTCTTGATTTACAAGTGGAACGGAAGTGGCTATCGCACAAAGCTACGGTGCGCGCCTAATGCACTCGTAAACGAATTTTATCGTCGCTACGGTTGCGCAAACAAGCAGCCGGGGCCTGTCGCTGCGGAAAATAGAGCGGTCTCTATGGGTTTCCCCTTCGGTCGCAGCTATCGTCGATAGTTAAACACCGTATCATTTCGCGTGTTACTCCGAAGCTCGATATCACGATAAACCTGGTAGAACGAGAAAGAGAACGAGAGAGAACGAGAGAGAGAGAGAGAGAGAGAGAGAGAGAGAGAGAGAGAGAGAG
>NW_022639531.1:799887-811753 GCF_010583005.1 Odontomachus brunneus
AGAGAGAGAGAGAGAGAGAGAGAGAGAGAGAGAGAGAGAGAGAGAGAGAGAGCGTACATGATTTAAGTTTCAGTAGAACTAAACATTAAAATAACGAAGATGAAATATCGTCGCTAATGTTGGAAATAGGACAGCGCGCTTCACGATAGTTTAGTTCGTAATGGAAGCATCACGAGTCACACCGAACACATCGCGCGGATCATACCGGTTCGGTAAAACAGAGATCATTGAATGTTTTTCAGCAAGAGATACAGAGATGACACTTTGTAACATTCCGTTCAATACGAAGTATTCCCATAGTGACACAATCGCACTGTTTGATACAGCAAAAGTCTAAGTTTCGGCTTGTAAAGCGTATCGGTACCAATACTTCAGAAAGTGAATATGTTTAACATATGGTAATTATACTAATTCTTTAACATATGTATGTATGTGTAACTATAAATATTTTACACGGTGCAGCACAATGTAATATAAAGTATCCTTGCTGGATGACACTCATATTGAAAAAAAAAACGCATGTTCTCAGCTGAAGTCGGAGGTGACTTTCCTCGGGGAAATTTCAGCGGGAATCTAATTATTCGTTATTTTAGGGATCAATCTCCGAACTCGTTCGACGGAACTTCTTTGTTATCGGTCCTCACATTCGCGACATTGCGCCGGGTTTATGCACCGAGGCAGCGCACGCGCGCTGTCTCAGAAGGGCGTCCGGCGTGAATCGAAAGAACGCGCTTACGAGCGTGGCATCCCATGTCGGTCAGAGTCCGAGTTATTTGCAGTCGCGCGATTGCACCCGGGATCGTGGCCTCTTTTTGCGCCAAAGACGAGAGGAACCAGAAGCATCGGCGGACGCGAGACAGCGCTCCCCGAAGGCGAGCTTTGTTGTTCCGAGCGGCGATCGCGTCCTTCGTTCCGCTTCGGAACGCGTGTAATATGCGCATCGGTTCTAAATTTGCTCCGGTAAGTGCGATCGCGTTAAGGAATCGCGAGTGTGCGTGTTCAGTAACGAAATGAACGTTGCAATTGCAATTGCAGTCACAATTTCACTCGGTAAATGAACAATTTGGGGACCATTTTATTATTTGCCGTTCTCGATAGCCGGGTGTCAGATTGGTGCAAAAGATTGGTCAAACGAAATGTAAAAACGAAATTATCCAATTAGAACCGGTGCGAAAGGTCAATAATTTTTACGAATGAAATGAATATCAACTTTATTTTGTTCGAACTAACATTTTCCATATTTTCCTTCTAAATATCTAAATCTTCTATGAGAATTTAGTAGAAAAATGACAAATCTCTTGCAATCATATAGTTGTAACATGAAAACTCTTCTAATTCGTCCGCAATGTGTTAACGAAAGGACAAGGGCCTGTCTTCTATTTTTTCTCATTTTTTGCAATAAAGCGCGATATCAATCGACACGAGCGTGTGTGGCCCTTCTGAAGTCGCGAAGTCTCTTGCAGCCCGAAAGCGTCCGCCGACGATGGCGACATTAATACGATACGCGTGTACAACGTAGTAGCGACCTATCTTTAGAGGCGAGCTATCTCGAGCCAGGAGAAAAGAAACGCGGGACGATCGAAGCGAATACAGTGTGCGCACGAGCGCATCTGCATGCACGAGATAGTGTTCCGATCTCGCCTGCGGAGTACAATCCGCACGCATAAGGGGGAAAGAGGGAAAAAAGCGAGTCTTCGACGCGACGAAGCGGAGTGGGAGGATGACTCTCTTCTGGAAGACGAGTCGCGGTTTAAGGGGACTGGAGGGTCAGATTGCCTAAAAATCATGCTTGTTTTTTCACAATTTTTTACGACAAACTGAATGAATATGCGAAAATGTTATTTTGACGTATACTTATACAACATATAAAAAGAAGAAAAATATAATTTTGATGATCAAATACTCAATATAAGTGCATGTACATGTAGTTAAAATATATTTCGTTTTTCTTTTCAAGGTCGTCATTTTGCATATCTTGACTCTTGGTGGTTGAATTTTAGGTAGAAAATTTCCGTAAGCTTGTCGTTATCGGGTGAACCGATAACTATTATAATAGAAATTGAGTAAAAGTTAACAAAATTGCTAATATCTTAATGGAATATTATTAAATTTTCAGTTCTTTTATAGTAAAAAAATTAATATTTCAAAATTAAATATTTTCACGAGTTCGTTAGTGGTTCACATAATAACGACAAGCTTACGAAATTTTTTACCTAAAATTCAGCTTAATTGAACCACCGAGAGTCAAGATATTATTGCAAAATGACGGTCTTGAAAAGAGAAACGAAATATATTTTAACTGTACTATATTCTCTCTCTCTCTCTCTCTCTCTCTCTCTCTCTCTCTCTCTCTCTCTCTCATATTGAGTATTTATCATCAAAATTATATTTTTCTTCTCTTTATATGTTGTATAAATACACGTCAAGATAACACTTTCGCATATTCATTCAGTTTATCATAAAAAATTGTGAAAGAACAAGCACGATTTTCAGGCAATCTGACTTTTCAGTCCCCTTAAGAACGCGCGCCAGCGCCGCCGCCACCGTCCCCGCACGCCGGCTACTATTTTTGCGAGATGTTTATCTGGCCTGGATCAAATATATAGTTATGAGTTCCAGAAGGCGCTCGATAGTTCCCCGAAGGGGTCACTATTGGCCGCCGCTCCGCGGAACGTCGCACCAAAAATACGCGTGGTTGTGGTCGGGCTACTTGTCGACGCCGCGGTTCGGGTGCCGCGATATCCTCGGCGGCGTGCCAGGAGAACGGCCGGAGGAGATAGCGATGGCGCCGATACGCCTCGCGAGAGGTGTCCAAAGTTTTCGAGAAGAACGACCGTGAGCCGAGAAAGTCATTTTCCCAGGAGAGGGTTGCGCTAAGATCAGGTAGCCGAAAGTGGAGGCGCGTTTCCGAGGGAAATCGCGCGCGTAAATGAGGGAAGACTGTGTCTAGCTGGCCCAAAGGGTACGTCGCCCATGTACTTGATGATGTATTTATCGCGAGAGAAACAGTGGAAACAAAATCGCAAAAGGACACAAACACTTTTTCCTGAATTTCAAGCCGGGATAATATCACAATTAAAAATATAAGAAACTAATTTAATATAAGAAACTGATATATATAAGAAATTGAAGAGCAGTCAAATATATTTGCAAGCGTCTTAAAATTTGATATTAATATTCTCCATTATGAATGAGAATGAACTCGAGTGACGTGTTATTAAAACAAAGTCTTTTACAAGTTGACGCACTGTTTCGGATAAAAAGAGCAATTTTCATTCATTAAATGTTTAAAATTGGGCACATGGACGGACGGACGAGGCAAAGTTGTTCATTATTGAAGAACCGGCAGAGATGTGAAAATCTCTTATGGGAAGCTCGAAACTACTCATTGTGATACATAGTTTTGTATGTGTGCTTCTTACATCCCGAGTTGCTAGCCAACTTGATGCGGTATTAGGACGTTGCAGTATTTTTATATTTGAGTTATTACAGTAGATAATGTATAATTTGTAGGATCTTTGCGGGCATGAAAACTGAATTGAGGAAAATTGTCTCCATCATGTTTGTGTCATTAATCACAACAATTAGTTATCTGACAAGTTGTAGCTTCAAAATTCCGCAAAATGTGCCATCTAGCTCAAATCTCTCTTATAGACGAATTTGATCGAGGATCGTGGTAAGGCAGTTTCGTTGTCACGTGCTCTCCAAATTTCTTAGAATGAAACTTTATTCAAAGAGTAGAATGACGATCAAACTTGAAATAGCTTCTAATTCTAAATGAGTAAACTTTTAGTCAATTATAGTGAATATGCTCCTGTGACAGTGGAGTACATCAGATTTTTCGCTCTCCAATTTCGAGTAATATATTCACTCGACGATTCAAAATATAGAATTCACTCATAAGGTAAATCGCACAATTATTGGTATTTCTCTTAATCATTGATACTCTAGAAAAACCTAGTTTCTCTTGCAATAAACTCATAACTTTAGTTATGCGGCATTCACTCGTAATTTTCGTAATTTTAGTTATGAAGATCTCTTGGAATCATAGAACGCAAACAAGAAGCTTAACTGCAGTGCTTGCATGAAAAACTAGGAAAAGTATCGTCTGATAAACGGTTTCTATGGGTACATATATTTTGTACTAAAAAGGCACTTTACTGGTGCCGATGAAGACAGCGATGTATTGTATTTGAAAAAAATTTGTCTGACGTTAAAGAAATTCGTCAAAGAATGTAACTCCTTCGACTCTAAATAAGAAAATTCCTCGATGTTACTGTTGATAATTGGCTGTGTACTAACAACATAACTTTTTTTCATAATATCGTGAAAGAAATTTTCATCTCCGCTACTGCTAAAAATAGACTTGTTTTTAAATATTTTTGGCGTATAAATTTTCAATTTTTTTTTTTGTAAGAAAAGGTTTCACATAAAATATTACTAGTTAAAAACTCTAGATAACAAATTTTACTATTGGATATTGTATCGAAAATATCTTAGATTTTTTTAGGTAAGATAGTACCTTTTTTCTAATATGTAAAAATGGAGATACTATATATATATATACTATCTAGATATAGATGAAGTGTCGATAACTCCATCTAGATAACCATTTAGATGGTTTCATCTAGATACCAGCAAACACTGCTTACTAATGCTGACTTCATCCCTCCTACAGCAATGCGCAATCTATTCTGTATGTCTGTGGATGATATCTATGCGCGAGAAAGGAAGCAAACGAATGTCCGACGCCATTGGACATCGCCACGCGGCTCGTTTGTCTCACGGGCTTTGTTAGCCTTGTTACATATGAGAGCGATGTGTACTTCGGAATATCGCCGTGCGCGCTCGTCGGAGCCGTGGACGAAAATACTCGGCGAGCGCGCTTTGTGTTTTCGATAAAGGATTCGACGAAGACGACTGCTACTACCATTGCCGCGTCAGCGCGCATCTATATCCGGATCGTTTACCGTTGTTGATTGGAGATCGCGAGGAGATACTTGACGTTAGAAAGTGGAAAAATGTGCGCCATCGAGTCCGTTCCTCGGAATATACACGACGTTCAGATTAACCTTTAAACGACAAGGTGAAATTATAAATAACAAGATAGAATCATATGTGACTACAACGTTTCTTGAGTTTATTTTTTCTTCTACGTATTAAAATTCGTATTAAGATAAATATACAGTAACAAGAACAAACTTTTTTTATCGTATAACAAATTTTTTTTCAGTGCATGGTATCTGAGCTTTGACGTAAAGCAAAATATTACAAAGTTTCAATGAAGCACCTTGAAAAATGCCCAGACATGTACCTAATCCTGGACTTTGTTTTGGTTTTTAGATACACATATTTAAACTTTCAACATAAAATATATGTACAAGTATTGAGTACGTAAATATATATTCTATGTTGAAAGTTTAAATATTCATATTTAAAAACCAAGACAATAAGAATGGCCAAGATCAGGTGCGTGTCCGGGAATTGGTAACATTATCTTATGCCGAATGGGGTGATCATTGACTCCACCTTGTCGTTTGGAGGTTAATCAACGAGCCCGCGGTTGAGGAAAGTGGCGATGGGGCCGCTGAACGTTAAGTCACGCAGAACGTACATTTACGAAAGCGGTCGCAAAGCAAGGATTAATAATCCTCGCGAAATTACACGGTGCATTGGCAGCGGTATCATTCACAGGACGTTGGACAAAGGAACGCACGCGCACTCGTTTGAAGTACAAACAGCCGCGTACCATATCGCCCTTAGTATTTCCGCGAGTCATGGTTCGCTGCCTCGCTCGGATTAACGTACGTTGTCGGTACGCAAGTCACGCTGCATTCGATAGGGATTCACCGGACTCTCGATAATCCCCGCTGTCGAGCCTCATCGGCTCCGAGAGCGACTCCGCGCCGCCGCGTAAGCGAGGACTTCATCGGCGGTTGTTGAAGCGTCGGTTAAAACGAGCGTGGTGAGCCGCGTTGCGCGCGCGCGCACACACATACACACACACACACACACACACACGCCACACGCACGCATGCAGTCCGCACGATGTGCTTGCGTGCACGCGCATTCGAGAGTGTGCGCGACCACGCGGGGAATCGCGGATTCCTCGAGAACGCGTACACGTTAGCTCGCTCACACTCGCTCGCTCGTTCGCGCGCGAGACAATCGGTGTACAGTGCACTTGCGCGCGGTGTCACGGTCGAGTTAAAATTAGCAAGTCAACCGGATTCGCGCGTCGAGCGACGAGAGGTGCGGAGGCGCCGCGGCGGCGAACCCGACGACGAGTGCACCGGCGGCGAGAAACAATGACGACGCGAGCGTTCCATGTGCACGCGCGCTGCTCACCACGTGTCGCTTCTCCGCGGAGCGGCCGTCCTTGCCGCAGGTAAAAATCCCGCGCGGTCCAGCGCGGACCCGTCGCGTTACACGACCACTCGACGACCGCTCGCGAACACGTGCCGCGATCGAATGGCGATTGTTTACGCGGATCCAACCGGTAGATCGGATTGCTCCTGTAAGGGCCAAGCCCATTTTGCCCATCTCGAGCCCTGAGCGACTAGTCGCACACTGATCGATAAGGGAATGATACACTATTGAAAATAGCCATTACTCACGTCCGGGAACTTAGCTGAGTCAATAACCATGAATGGTAGATACTGCAAGTTGGTGTTTCAAAGCGGTTTATGTTACCCGTTATCGCACGGAGAGAATATTACCTTCTCTGTTTCAAATACTCCTTTCAATTTTACTATGTGTTTAGTACTCCAGAAATAGAGTGTCAATAAAATCTATCTTATTAAGGATCTTAGTAGGCTGGTTCAAATTACCCGGTGTTGCTTTTCTCGGGTTTCTTATATTTGGGACATTTTTAAACTTAAATTCGCAAAGTATCAAAGGGATGAAATCAAGGGGAAGAGGTGGGATGTTCAGATTTCATGTAGTCCATAATTTCCGTTGGGTACTCCTACAGAGTAACAAAATTTAGTCCAGATCGGTCAAATAGTTAGCAGTTAATAGGAAACATATAGACAGGCATTCCATTTGATATACTATACAGATAGTAGATTCGCTAGAAACATTGCAAAAAAGTGTTTTAACAGCAATTTCAGTTCCTAAAATATAAGTAGCACATGTGAAATGAGAGGAGAGTGGACTGCTGCAGAATATCAATCTATTACTTGAGAAATCTACAATCTACTTACAATCTGTTACAAAATCCTACAATAATTTTTATTATAAAATCTTTTCTGTGCACCGTTATCATGGGAAGCTATTTTGGACGCCACGAGAAATCAAGTAAAATGATGACTTCAGTATATTTTTTTCCTAATGCTTTACAGAGTGTATCTCTGAACAACGTCTACTTAGAGGATTGTGTCTCTATGGAACATTTTAGTTCTCTAACAATAACCTTTCATTCTAGCTAAGTCCCATTACTAGCAGAGAGGAACCCAACATCCATATAAAAATGGGGAAAGTTTTTTCTCGAGTAGGACATTAAAGAAAATTGATGTTATGGAAGAAAAACAGAATAGTCCACACACAAACATAAGTATGAAATTTGGATCACAGGAATGAGACTATAAGATTTTTTTTATCAAGTAGAGATGATATATGAGACGAAAATAATAGACGATCTCCAAATAGTCTGCGGTGTATGCGAAAAAGCAACGTTTTTTTCGAAGAGAGAATAGAAAAGGCACATCCTCACACGTTTCTACTGCTTGAAGGTAATTACTCGCGTAACATAGGTTGACGCCCGTCCCTGCATAGGATTATGTAAACTGCGGTCGGCACGACGAAGATCCGACGTTCTTTCACGCTGCTAATCGTCCGCGGATTCCACGAGCGTGTGCGGAAATTATTATGCGGTCGTAGCCGCGATGTGTCATGCGCAGCGCATTATTTGTATCTCGTTAATATGGAGATGTGTCGAGCTGCGTTCCTCACGCCGAACCAAGTGCGATTCGG
The DNA here is from genome assembly GCF_010583005.1 of Odontomachus brunneus. Taxonomy (NCBI): domain Eukaryota; kingdom Metazoa; phylum Arthropoda; class Insecta; order Hymenoptera; family Formicidae; genus Odontomachus; species Odontomachus brunneus. Next base: position 807,862 of record NW_022639531.1, read on the forward strand.
AAGCGGAAATTAATGTATTTTTAGCCGATGGAAAATAACGAAGCCGTTGCAACGGTATCCCCGGACATTTCCAATGTAACCGTTCGCTCGGATACAAAATTTCGCAATGTCACGACATCTCGTAGGTTGATGAACGGAAGAGAGGAGAACGCGCGGGTAACTTATTTCGCTCTGCGAAGTCCGCCGAGCCCCGAGTCGAGGTCGCAGGAGGGACGGAGGCCCCGCGAACATTCCGCGTGTAATAAGCATCGGCTGCTTAAACAAGAGTATACCCACAGTCAATCAGCGACTTACGCGAGAACGGACTGTACGGCGAGCGACGTGATGTAGGTTGAAAACGGAGGAGGGTATCGATTTCAACGCGCTATGCACGAGCATTGTGGAATGTGCCTTACACATTATGCCCGATCGTGCTGGTGCGCGAACACAGCAGCTACGGCCGCCTATACCGTGACGCGGAATCGACGTGCGCGCCTGTAAAATCGCCAGTTAGTCACCGAGGCGCTAACGAAGGCGCTGTGTAACGTACGTGCAACGTGGGCTAATCGACGTAGGCGACGGATGGAAGTTAAATTTCAAATTTCAATTTTAATTTTTAAAGTTAAATTTTTACACTCACAAAAATGTTTCGCTAGTCTCGGTAGAATTCTAGATCCCACTTCACAATGAAGATCGTTGTTTTTATATCTGTTAGAAAATTGCCTGTGATATGTAGAATTTGCATTGACATTCTAGCAATAAATCTGTCCTTTTTCGAAGAACTTTTGAACTAGTGCACACTAATGCAATATGTTAAAGTGAAATAAAATACATACTTGTTTCGCTCTAATTTACTGTATTAGTGTAAAAGCTCTTCGAAAATGAACAGACCTTATATCTGCAAGCAAATTTAGGTGGGTGCGGGGATTATACATTCGTTTGTCCCTCGTCGCTGGTCTTTTTTTTCGTCTACCACAGTCAATTTTTACAAGAAGTATGACTGGCTTTAATCTAGATGGGCGTCACAGAGAAACATTTTCGTGTGTTAAATTTCATAAATAATTCAGATAAAATACCGTCTCTGTCACTTTCTGTCAGCCTTTGTATTGATTAAATACAAATCATATGCGATATCGCAATGCCTACTAGTTGTTTATCCATCTTAGTTAATTTCTTGTATCTAGATAATATTAATATCTAAATCGAGAAGTATTTATAGAAGTATCAAAATAAATTTCAAAATAAATAATAGAGAACCATCCTAGTGTAGTTTCGAAATTCTCTCTCTTGGTGGAAAAATAACTCTGACGATAGGGGCGGCGTTTAATCTCTGGTTATTAATTTCTCTCAGATTGTACATAATATATATAATCCTAGTACGTACAGACGAAAAATAAATTGATCAAATGTCTGGTAAAATACGAATGAATGAGAACTTGAAGTTTTCAATCAGAATTGTTCAAGATTTCTGGAACAGTTTCAAGTTCTGATCAATCACAAATCTTGTTTAATTAATCAGAATCTTGTTAATTCGAACAGTTCAATCGGAATTCGTTCATATATCGCCAAACATTTCGTTGGGCCAACAAAACTTTTCTCCGCGTAACACGCAGATATCGTTGAAAGATTAATGCTTCTACTTCGTCGACCGTCTACTCCGGGTGCACCGTTCGTGAAGTCATACACAGTATTTGTGAAACGCACCTTAGATATCACGCGCGACTAGACCGGTATGCGGACGGACGGTGTACCTGTGCACGTGACCCGTCAGTTCGCTCTACAGTAAAACGCGTATATTCGCCGATTACGATTGTGGAACGTCGAGCACGACTCGCGATAGGAATTGCGCAGCTTGCGCGAGGTTATACGGCGGCACGTCGCAATTTGCAACGACACGACGATTACGCGGACGGTGCATCGCCGGCGTCCTTCTTCGATAAGAGCACCGTGTTAATTTACGCCGCGCCATTCACGATTTATCGTAGCCGTCGCCATTGTCGCGACGAACGCCAATTTTTGCGAGCGCCACGTTAAAACCCGCGAGAACGCGTTTCCCGCGTCAATTCATACGAGACGTGTCATTTCGGGAAAATTCATTGAAGATAAAACGAAGGTATGAGTCGAATAATGACGTTACGCGCATACATCATACGCACGTTAATGTAATTCGCACAGAAATTGATCGAGATTCTTTCAGATTAAGCGGTGATCCCGATTAGAATATTCAAGTTTGTTTCAAAATTATCCTGTTGTAATCCTATGGTAATATTCTTATGCCAAATATGGAGATTCTTTGTCTAGAATCGAAACAGGATGGAAATATTATAGGAATTCGTTCTTTCTTCTCAGTCGGTAATACTTTTATGATATCTTAATAACGGAATCTTATTTTTGTATTATGTGTATTCAATATAATAAAAAAATAAAAACAATAAAATATTTTTAAAACACTAAATATTTAACTGAATAATAAAATTATTTGAAAAGTTAACATATGTTTCGTTCAATTTTAATACAGTAATAAAGATTAGGAAAAATGTTGTTTGTGAAAGATGTTTCAAAATACATTTCTGAGTGAGAAATCGATATAGATCCCATTTTTCTGCACTTAAAAGAATGTTCTTGCAGTCACATAGTAAAAAATATCTAAATACGAGGAACTAATCAAGATGAATAAATGGTTAACAATCACTGCAATGTCGCACATATTTAGCATTTAATCAATATGAATAATAGAAAACTTCTGTTTGGACTATTTATGAAATTCAATACAAGAAAGTCTCTCTGTAACATCAATCCAGCTTAAAGTCAGTCACATGTTTTTTATTAAAATTGATTGTGATAGACAAAAAAGACTAAAGACGAAAAATAAACGAATGTAAAATCCTCATACCCACTTAAATTTGCTTGCAGATTTTGTATGTTTGTTAGAATGCTGCTGCTGCTGTAAATTCTATGTACCGCAGACAATCTTTTAGCAGATACAAAAACAGCGATACATTTTAACTGCGACATTTGGAATTCTATCTGGACTAGCAAAATATTTTAGAGTGTGTCAAACGTTTTCCCAAATATTGTTTTCTTTCGATTATAAAAATGAAATTCCACGTTGAATACCACAAGAGTATACCGACGTTATCGACTGAAAAGTGCAAATTTCGATAGTATTCCTGTTTTGATTTTCGACAGAAAAACTATGTTTGGTATAAAAATAGAATTCCCATTGGTATCATAATGGAATAATCAATTTTGGGATAAATCTGGTCATTTCAATCGGAATCTCTGTGCTAGGAAAATCTTGGGAAATTTCTATGCAGAATTAAAAGCTGTTATTATCTCGGAAAATCGGACTGTGCGTATGTGTGGGTCCCAAGAAACGCGGGGCGCGAGAGGAACGCACGAAGCCTATGAACGAGGCGAAATATGCGCGCAGTCGGCCGTGTAAACGGATTTCAAGTCAATCATATGTTTCGTGAAATTAACAGCGCGATAGAGCGCGTTTGTGCGCCGAATAATATGAGGTATTTCGCGCGCGAAAATCGGCTCGACGACAGACGAGTACTGTTTCATTATCGAATCACGTTTCAAGTGCTACAACGGGTGGTATAGAAACAAATTGAGAACAACGTTGCATGCGTCGAGTGTGTGTTGCAATGAGGGAGGGGGAGGGAAGGAGAGAGGAAGAGAGGGAGGGAGGGAGGGGTTGGTTTCCTGTAGCGCGCGCACGCGACGTATGAGTGTGCAAATATAGCAGGTGTTCCAGTATATTCGATAGCTGGGAAAATACGACACGAGACACTAACATATCCACATGTATCGACGCACACAGAGAGAAAGGGAGAAAGAGAGAAAGAAAGAAAGAGAGGAGAGAGGAGAGAGAGAGAGAGAGAGAGAGAGAGAGAGAGAGAGAGAG
>NW_022639531.1:812208-821366 GCF_010583005.1 Odontomachus brunneus
GAGAGAGAGAGAGAGAGAGAGAGAGAGAGAGTTACGGTAACCGACGCCGCGTTTTTCCATTGACTAGACGGAGGGGGAGCATCGGCGAATTGACGCCGGGGATCGCTTGGTGAACGCGCGACCCTAGCGGAGGTAAAAGCGCTTCCCTCGCTGACGATCGGAGTGTCTCGATTGCTTAAATGGCGGGTCAATAATGCCACAGCGGGAAGCACTCGATCGTCCGTGGCGACACGGTGCGGCGTGACAGGAGCGTGGACTTTGTATGGGGGTCAAGATGGAGGTCACGCGAAAAGGAAGCGCGTCCTTCTTGCGTTCATTACGGTATGCAGATCGACGTCGCTGGATCGATAACCCTTTCGAGCAAACGAAGCCCGGTCGTGCATATCTCACAGAGATCTCATCGATAGTAAACGAATAGCGCTAACCCTCTCCCCCTCCCCCTCCCAAGAAAAGAAGAAGAAGGCTCGCTCGCGTGTAACAATTATCATTTGAATGCGCGGCGCAGCCTTCTCGCCCCTCGAAATCGACGATTTGAATATTTCGACAATTAAGCCACGACCGCGGCTGCTGTTTTGCATAGGTGAGCGCCAGGTTATTAACCGCACGTGCGGTCGCCCGCTTTATTTCGAAAGGAAACGCCGATATCAATCTCCGTGAGTCTGAGCGGGATATCGATCGTGAAGTCTCGAAAGCAGCCCGCGACGGACGCCAGATAAAGCGTAATTGATAAAGCGCAAATTGATCTGACGAAGGACTACGACAGAAATAGCATACATACATAAAAATGTGTCGCCATAGAAAGGAATTTTGGCGTATAGTCGGTCACAGAATAGTTTGACATCTTTTCTATTTAGATCTTCATGTTGTCACAAATGCTGGCCATTGTTGGCGAACTTGTGCAGTGATCGGTTATGACAGGAACCGAAGTGACAATATACCATGCGATGTCGCAGCTGCAACGAAGTAACACAACTGCAAGGGTTCGGGAGAGACGTGAGTTCTTCTCAAAACTAATAATTTTGATACACAAATATGTAGATACAATGTGCTCTGAGCAAAGTTCCTTTAACCCCTTCACTGCCGAGAACAAAGATCTTTGTTTTTTTGGACTTGGCCCAAACTGCCGGAAAATCACAAATCTTTGTCCTATAAATAAATACTCTACTGACGCCTGATAATGCATTAAACGTGAACAGAATGTGTTTTCCTATGTTTTCGGGGTCGCTGAATATGATTCCGAGATCCATTTTATACTATCTCGCACCCATGACCGACTAGAGCTATAAGAAAATGACTATTTTTTTCATTTTTTGGAAAATCTTTGTCCCACACTCAAGTTTTATGCCACATTTAAACAGTGTTATTCTGATAAGCTATATCATTTATGGGTAAAAGTAACTCAATTCATGACTTTTTGCTACTTTTACCAGATATATCATTTTCTTCGTAGTTTGACCCGCTGATTCATCTTTTGCGTGAATTACCCTTGACATCAGCCGAACATTCATCCTCACTACTTGAACCGACTAATTCACACGATCTTCTTTTCATTGCAAATATTACAATATTTGAATATCAAGAGAAATAAAAAATGAAGGAATTTGAAAAAAAATTGTTTACAGATGTCTGGTTACAATAGTATCCAAAAAATTTATCGCATAAGCGGTACAAATGAACTCAATTTATTATGTAGTATAAAAAAATGGTCAGTAAAAAAACTTTCAAATAAAATAGGTAACATGTCGATGAAAATACCCCAAAAATGGTCCAGTTAAAATTGTCAAAGTTTCTAAGTCTGGACACATTTCATCTAAATATTCTGGCAGTGAAGTGGTTAACAAAGCAAAAGGCATTACTGGAGTTCTTTGTAAAGGTGTCAATAGAAATTAGCCGATATCACTTGAATGAATTTGACTTACTTGATATTACTGGACTTACTTGTATGTGTGTAAATGTTTGTTTAATGTGATGTATATTACATTATTATACGTCTATAAGAGACCCTTTATGAGAATAGAACAAAGAGTCAACATTTATACCATGAACTTGAACTTCGGCTCCTGTCATAACGCCCATAAACAGCGCTCACAATCGTGAAGACTGGAAGCGCTGTTAACTTCTTTAAGAAAAAATATGTCCAAACTGTTTTGCAACCGACTATTCGAAATACAGAGGATTCCAATAATATCTTCCATATCCGATTAGGGAGTGTATCGACACATCTGCGTAATTTTGTAATATGATGCAACAGAAACAGTCGATATATGCATTTATCGTGTATTACTATTGCACTTAATGTTTGCTGAATTGCTAATTCTTCTCAAAACCAATAGTTGTGATACACAAACATGTAGACAATGTGCTCGAGCCCAAATACCATAACTAGAATCGGAAGACATTATTGGAGTTTTCTGTAAAGATGTTAATAAAAATTAACTGATATCACTTGAACGAATTCTACTTAGTTATATAGCGTATAAGTATATGGATGCTTGGTTAATAAATGACTGGTAATAATTGGTGCGTAAATGACTGTAATATATTGAGTTAAGTATGGATGGATTAGATAAGGAAAATTAAGAAGGAATAAATACGTAGATAATATATAATATATAAGTGATAATATATAATATATAAGATAATATATAAGTGGTATATAAGTGATATAAGATATAAGTATATAAGTTGATAGTATATAAGAAAGTGAAACATATAAGACGTGAGGTAGAAAAGGTAGCAGGATTCAGGGCAGAAAAGTGCAAAGGTTATGGCGGAAAAAGTGTATAAATAATAGAGTAATTATATAATAAAAGTTATGGATAAAGATAAAAAGGCAGAATCATTTGATAAAGTTAATAGGAAGTATAGAATGAAATAATAAAAATAACAAGGTAAGGAAAAAAATTAGAGGGAAAAGAGGATGAAGAGGAAATAAGGAGAGCATCAAGAGATTAGATAGGAAAGATGAAGGGATAGGTGTGTACAATTGTAGGAAAGTACAGAACTTGGAATATTGTGTATGAGAGCGATTTGATATATTGTTCTCATATCCATCATCATATCGATATTGAGAGAAATAGAGAAGTGTAATTAGATATATATATATGATAAAAAAAGAGAATGTGTAGGTAGCATAAAGGTTAGGTAAAAATTAAGGAGATTGTGAAAGAAGATTACAAGGGTATTCAGATAATGACGATGATATTGTAAAGTTAATTAGAGAGAGTCAATGTAACTGTACGGATATTAGTAACTTAGACAAAAATAAAGAATGGATATATATGAATATGAATGGATATATATGGATATGAATGAATATATAATCATAAAACAAGTCTTCTTCTTTGCCACGTAAGCCGAAGGCAAATGTACTGAATATACTTGAATGAATTCGACTTGCGTTACGGTTCACACATTAGTGTAATGCCCGCTAATGTCTCGATGAACTTTTGACTCATTGTGAGCTCACGCCGGCCGTAATTAAAGGAGGAAGAGACGTGCAGTGTGCATAAACGATAGGTAGAGATAGACGTGAGCAAAGCGCGCTCACCGGTTATGCCACTCGAAGCGTTTTCATTTGCGTGAAATTCCCGACATAGCTCGCGATACGAAGGAGATTCCACGAGATCCGTAGTGCATTATTCTTCTCTTACTTCGCGAACGAGAGGGGAAGGGCGAAAGAGGGAGGTAGGGAACACCTCGACGGCACGATTTCCCTTCCGTGCGGAGCGATGGACGATGACAGATCGTCCCTGATTACACGCGGATAACGAGATTCGGCGATAAATTCCTATTGCGCATTTGCGCCGCTCATTGCGCAACGCAACGCTGCGTTCGATCCGCGTAATTAGCGGCGAATTAATATTCGCATGCGAGCGTACGGGCGCGGCTGAACGTTTCGAAAACGCGCTTAACGCCCATAAACATACACACGCCCTTTCACGAAGCGCGGGGAGTCATACATACCCCGCAAATCGTATCGATCGCGCAAGTCGTATTTACCGAATGAGTTTTACGAATTACATCGCGGTGCGTTTGATTTACGCGCCGCTCCGATACATCGTTTTTTACCAGGCCGCGATACTCGCGCGTTCGCTCTCCGCCCCGTGTGCGTTTAAATAATTACATATCTAACGTGATGTATAAATAAAAGGGCCGTTTTAACGATAACGTTACGGTGAAATGGAAAGAGGAGAGTAATCTGGGCTGGATGGATGGAATTTTTAATTAAGTACAATCGTTTGCATGAAGGTTGCGACACTTTTTTCTGGACAAGTTTATACAATACAATGATATTTACACTTCTGCTCATAAATTACTTTTGTACGCCTCGCGTTTCAAAATGTGGCAGCTTTCAAACTTTTCAATACTCGTGCTCGTGCATAGAGCTGCGCGGTCTCGTTATATTTACTGAAAAAAATGCTTTGCTGATCCAGATAGAATTCTGAATGTCACAATTAAAATTTATCGCTGTCTTTTTTATCTGTTAGAAAATTGTCTGTGGTACGTAAAATTTACAGCAGCAGCAGTATTCTAGTCATATTTGCTAGCAAATTTAAATGGTTACGAGCATTCGCTTACCTCTCGTCGGTCTACCACACTTTTACAAAAAATATTCTTACAAAAGTGTCACTTTTATAAGAAGTGCACTGGCCATAATCTGGATGGACGTTACAGAGAGACTTTCTTGCTAAATTTCACAGATAATTCAGATAGGAAAATTCTGTCTCTGCCATCGATATTAATTAAATATATGCGATATCGCAGTATTTGTTAGTCATTTATCCATCTTGGCAATTTTTATCTAAATATTTTTTACTTTGACTGCAGGACTGTTTTGAATCCCCGTGTGTTTATAAACATGTCAAAAAGAAATATTGCAACCCTTATGCAAACAACTGTAGGGGAGATCGAAGTTACATATCCCATATTTCAAAATTTTGAAGTTACAATTTCTCAACCAAATAATTCTTGCAACTGACCGTATTAAACATGATGGAGACAGCTTTTTTTCTACGTGCTAATGCCCGCCACGATCCTATTAAGTGTATATTTTATTTACTAATAACCAAAATACAAACATACAGCAATGTGGCCGTCTCGATACCGGGTTCAGTTGCCCAATAGCGCAGAGTAAGAAGGCCACGTGTAAAATATGTATTCTGGTTAATAGTTTCTTTGCGAAAGGCCTCCACAGCCCTCCTGCCGATCCTTAATAGGCCAACTTCACCTCGTCCGCCCATATGTTTCATTTCAATTATTTTATGGATGAAAACATTTAGAAATAAGGTTCAAACTATCATTATATTTTAAAGCCAATAGGAGCCAGTTGCAAAATTTAGTTTGCGTGATTAATTTTCACTACGAGAAGATAATAATGTCTTACGATGTATCGCATGAATCTTTTTCAATCAATTTTTTCTATTTTTTAACAATAATATTATTCTAATTTTATAATGAGACTCAGGGAGAAGTATCTATGTTTTAAAAGGAACATTTCGTGATTTTGTATCCACTACTTCGCTCAAGATAAATAAGATAAAAAAGCACATGAACAGCAATCATCTAGACACGGCCTCTATTCCGTAAATTTTTTAGAGTGAAATCTCATTCAAAACAAATGAAAAATGGTAGTATTTCGTAACGATAGTGAAAATAATGCTCAAAATCGCAAGAGTGAATGTTGCACTCAAGCTGACTCCATATGGACGAACGTTTCAATCGATTAGAGTGAATGCGTTCCTGTGACGGTGGAGCACATCAAATTCACTCTACAATTTCGCGTGAAAATACTCTACGACTCAGAGTGGAGAATTCATTTTATATAAGCAAAAAATCATTCGAATTCGAATGACTGTACAAGTGAGATTTCACTCTAAGAAATTTAGAGAGCAAGAAAGATCGGGGTTACTTGGCCACCGGGGTAAGCTGACAAAATCGATTATTTCCACTGTTTCTTAACAGATTTCAAGCAAGCAAGCGATTTGAAAGCTAACTTTAACATGTTTAAAAATCTTGTTTCCTCAATTTTGTAATTTGTTAAAAAATACTAGAAATAACCGGCTTTGCCAACTTACTCCGGTAGCCAGCTAACCCCGGTCTCCCCTACATTTCGTCGCAATGTTGCTTCCCGTGTGAAGTCAGCATTGCGGAAAAAACCAGTCAACGTGTTTACGATTTCTTCAAGTATTATATCTGACGTCGGCCGCGGTAACTGTCAGTCCCGATAAGCGAGCGATAAGCGAGTTGACAAAATCGATTATTTCTACTATTCTTTAACAGATTCCAAAATCAAGCGAGCAGAAATTTTAAAACCATCTTTGACACATTTAAAAATCTTGTTTCCTCAATTTTGTAACATGTTAGAAAATACAAGAAATAACCGGTTTTGCCAACTTATTCCAGTAGCCAACTAGCCTCGGCCTCTCCTACATTTGGCCACAATGTTGTTTCCCGTGAGGTCAACATCGCGAAAAGAACCAGTCGACGTGTTTGTGATTTCTTCGATTGTTTGGTGTCGAACGCGTGATAATTTTCGGTCCCGATAAGCGAGCGACACGTTTCGCTCAATGGACTTCCGTCTCGGTCGGAACAACGGTCGGTTAACCGATTCGGAGGAGCAGGTCCGCGAAAGGTCACGAAAAGAACGGGCAAACGTCGTGTAACGGTATGTAAATCGACAGCACGACGTGAGTTCGAAGCCGAACTCGGTTTCCGGCATGCGTTGTGAAAATGACACGTTGACACGGTCTGAGAATTTTCGCGTGTTGGTGCGCAGGAAGCCCGGCGGGAATACGAAAGAGTCGCCGAGTTGATTGCGCTCGCGTCATATTTTCAATTACAACTCAATATTCGCGACTCGGGCGCGACGCTGATATCTATTTATTTTTTCACAAGAGCCGCAACGACAGTCCGCAACGTCGATGGAAACTATCTCATCACGTTTCGCGTGATTCGCGACCCGCGAGATTCGACAATTTAGAAGAGCTTTTCGCAAATGATTAATTACAGCTGCACGGTATCGCGCGCCGATCTCATTATCCATTGTATCGTATACCGAATCTCTCCGTGAACCACGGTGATCCCGTCAGCCCCAATGTCCGTGATATATCAATGACGGTCATGCAATATCGTATCCCGCGACGGTAAACCGTCGAGAGAACGGTATGATATTTAAAGCCGCGTTCGCGCGTGCGTCGCGTTCGGACGGACGGTAGAGAATGGAAAAGCCGGCGGCGTGGCCGGTGGTAAAAATGGAAATCGACGGGAGGATCGGGCACGGGAAAGCAGAAGCTCCTACGGGCAAGGATGAGTCGAGAGAATGGCGGTGCCGTCGGTTAAAGGAGGAGGCGTCGTGCGCCGAGGCGCATTGAGATGCAAATACCCAGGCAGCGCCAGCTAACGTGATTTACGAGGGACGAGCGTGCTCGTACGAGGCTCGTAGGAGCGCTCCCGAGTCCAAATCCGCGTTCGGTGGGAGACGAACAGATAAGATCTGTCCGCCGCCGCCGCCGCCGCCATCGCCACAATGGACCACGGATTTTATAGCGGCGAGGTGGTCGCGCGCGCGCGAAGCTCCGGGGAAACCATGCGAGATTTTCCGCCGGTCAGCAAGTTCCCCCGGATTGGCGTAAAAGAGACGCGCGCGGCTGACCCTGCGAGTTTCTAACGACGACCGCCCGCGATCCGGCCGAATTGCGGCTTGCTCTCGATCAATCGCGAATCCCGAGATAATTAACGCGAGCGGTTCAACGGTGATATAAAGTGCCATCTACAGTAGAATTGGCACTAGGTAGTAAGGCGAATTGATCAACCAGAGTTCGATTGTTCTTGTAATAATCGACTATGGTTGGTCAATTTGTGTACTGCTTACGTTTTACTGTCTACTGTCAATTCCATTGTAGGCGGACCTTAAGAAATTTCGTCGATCGCTACTGTTAAGTCGCTACGTTATATTACGTCGATCTACTAAAGTTTTGAAGTAAGACCGGTTCCTTTTTTCGATTTTGCCGCAGATTTGTTTTGGCTTTTCTTCCAAGCATAAAAATTTCCTTTGGAAATATTAATAATAACCTTCATTAACAAGGGAGAGACAAAGAAAATTATGATATGTTTCATAAAACTATTTTTCTCTTATAATTTTATGTGTACTTGTGATTTGCGCTCGAGGAGATAGCGTCCAGAACGCTGAATAAATAAAGCTTTAAAACAATAATAATTCAACGTGTCTGAGTGCGCCTCATCGGCGAGCGACCCCTCTTTATCCGGCTGAGTGACATCTTGTAAAAGTCAGAGAGAAAAATACCAGGGCAAAAGTTTGCCGGCCCGGGGGGAATCGAACCCGCGATTCTCCGCTCACCCCGAACGAGTGCTCTACCAACTAAGTTAGCCCCAGACTTCACACTTTGATATATTTCTCTTTCTCTCTTATATGGTCTTATTATGGTCAGGGTGGTAATTGTTCAAATTCAACTATTTACGAGCGACCTCGGATCTGACAGGATCTTGCGAACTTTTGTTGATCGGTCGAGTGCGAAGAATCCATCGCACTCGTTGCGAAATAATGCGGCAGTGGCGGCGGCGTCGCGTGCGTATTGTCACGAGCGCAGCCTCGTGACTACCACTCGGAGCGTATTGACGCGGATTGCAGGCGCAGGTTAAATCGAGCAGACGGCGGTGGCGTCGCGACGCCGGCTGTGCGCGGCCGCGGCAACCCCTCGCCGCCCCGCGCCGCCAGGAAGCGTCGGGCAGGGAGGGCAAGAATAGAAGGGAGGAGTGGACTGGCGAGAGGGAAAATTTATAAAGAGGGGTCGGGCGGGAGGAATGAGACTACTTGTTGCGCGTCGCGGCGCCCCCGTGACGCCGGCGCTCCCTCTTTCCTCCGCAGCCCCGTGTCGTCTCATCGACGACTAACAACGACGCCACCGACGTCGCCGCTGCTGCTGCTGCCGCCGCCGCCGCTAACGACGCCCCGCGACGCCGCCGACAAAAATAGACGCGTCGTCGCGGCGCAACAGATATCACTCGGCTCGGTCTCGAGTAGCTCAGCAGCTACTTTGCTCTCGCGGCTTGATCACCGCGATACGCGGCGATTGGCAGCGAGAGTCCCGGCCGAGAGAGAGAGAGAGAGAGAGAGAGAGAGAGAGAGAGAGAGAGAG
>NW_022639531.1:821376-848865 GCF_010583005.1 Odontomachus brunneus
GCGCGAGCTATGTCGAAACTTGGAAGCTCGATACGAATTCCATTCCCGACGAGGAGAGTATTCCTTCGAGAGCCTCGCGTTAACTCGAAATAACTCTATCTGTGTGTTTAAGAGGATGCTGAAAACTTTACCCACAGAATATTTGCATTTTTTTACAAGGTTTACGTATTGGTTGTACAGAATTAGAAACGCTTTTACGCAAAAAATATGTGCAAAAATAAATAGAAGTATTGCTTCTAAAACAAAACAAAAACAAAAAAAATTTAATGTAAAATTTCAAGCTGTCAGTATAATATTTGCTAAAAGTTCCGCGGCTTGTACCGAAAGTGTGGATGCTCTAAACAGAAAATTTTTTAAGAACATTGTTATGTTTTCGCACCTAGATTCACAAAAGTTTAAGAATATCCGAAAAATTTTTAAAAAGATATCTACATATCCGTGATTAGCATTTCCACAGAATATGATAAAACAAAGCAACGTAATACATTGACGAAAGTTCTGTATGTACATACAAGAAATACGAAAAGGATAATATTATTGTGTTAGTGACGATTGTTTCTGCATTATCGACATTGCTCGAATTCGTCATCAATTTCAGCATTCTCTTAACCCAAAGGAGCTAAACGTGTAGTGTTTTGAGAAATCAAATGAAAAGTATTAAATCTCAGTGAGTTAAGCAAATTTTATTGCTTGAACTGCAATAAAGACGAATAAAAATTGAGTCAGATCGATAATCTGAAATATTAATTGCAAAATTTGATCAATAATAAAAAGTAAACAAAACTGAAACAGTTGTGTAAGAAAAATGATGTAATTGGCGACATCTCTTGAAATTTGATCAATAATAAAAAGTAAACAAAACTGAAACAGTTGTATAAGAAAAATGATGTAATTGGCGACATCTCTTGAAAATTGTCTAAAGGCTTTAAAGCAAATTTAGGCGTAAGCTAATGATTTGTAACGCGACATCTGGGAAGCTATAAAAAGACGCAAAAAAATGAATCGCTCTCTCTTCTCAGATATTTTTAGTAATGCAAATATCAGTTTGATACTCGAGCTTTGGAAAAGAAGACTTTCGGCGATTATAAGTACGTACGAGTTTTGGTTTCTAAAGTAATAATATATGTAAAATACAATTGTTTGAAAGCTCACGCGTAATTAAGTCAAAGACTATGCATTATTGTGCTACGATATTCTTTGCTAATTTGCTCCAGTTCTGTTTTCTTGCTCACTGAAGTGTCGTATTCGCTGGTTATTGCACGATCAATTATTGAACTTTCTACTTTTACTTATATATTATAATAAATGTGTCTACTTTTACTTGTATATCATAATGAATGTGCAATCTACATGAACTTCTTCATATATACCGTTTTTCAACGTACTTAAATTAAAACGAGAGAACAATATAAGAATCTTTAATCCGTCGGCTGTCAAGGTTAAATCTTATAGTTGTATGTATAATGTTCTTTCAAATATCTAAATTTTCATCCAATTGTATAATACGAGTGATTCAATCTCTGGTGGAAAATTAAGTAAATCATATGATAAAATATGACCAATAATGCATTAAGTCAACTATATTATCGCCTGATGGAATTTAAATTTTAAGTAATATTAGAATAAAGGGCAATAAGAGTCAATTGCGGATCTAATTTATAATATACTGTAGATGTAGACAAATCATTTTATTATATCGAAACGTTTCAACTATGTAATGTAGTCATTTTCAGCCGAAATTTATGCAAATTCTAGGAAACTTTCAGTCAACAAATTATACTGCCGTATAATGCATTAAAAAAGAGTCATGCTTTAAGTTGGACTTGTCGACACGAGTACATGTTAACTAACTATATACTATGTTAACTAACATATATTCAACGCATAATTTGAATAAAAATCTATGTGCGGCGAGAAAGATTTTTATATTTCTGAAAAATATTAAATATCATATATCTCGTAAAGCAGATAAGAGTATTATAACTGTTGTTGTAGGCAATCGCGAGTATGTATCGAGAATAAAGGCGTTATTTAGCGATGACAAGATCTGCAAAGTCGTTAAAAATAATTCTGTTAAAAAAAAAATAGAAGCAAAGTTGCATGACTTACTTCATTTAATTGGGTTGAGGAAAACATTGCAGTAGTCACTTGTAGAAGATTATATTTTTCAGATTTATTTATCACCTACAGCCTACGGCTTTCCTAAGATATTTAAACGGAATTGTTCAAAAAGAATCGTTATGTCGTATGTAAGTATCTGATTGTGTTCAGTTAGTAGTTTTTGTTTAATTTGACGACATTTATACTGGCATTCTCAGACATTATATCTTTGTTTACAAATGTGTTGTTTGATTTGGCCTTGATCAATGTTAGGGAAATAATAGTGTTAATTTTCAAAGTCATATAAGAATTCAAAATAACGGTTTAAACATACCACAGAATACTGAGTTGCGTGATATTTACTTTTCGCTATTGGATCTCCTAAAAAATGTTTGATTTCGTCTGATGTTATCCTTCCTTTACTTTCTTTCCCATTTTTCTCTTTCTCTTTTCAATTTTATATATTTACAACAGATACATACACAGACATAATATTCTCTAAATGCATGACTGCTTTCAATTAAAACTGCATCTATGTATCGGATTGTGCAAAATGTTTCCTTCGTTAGTACTTTTTTTTTCATTGCGACATACATATTATATCATAGTACATCGCGTTGTTAATTTTGTTAACTTTATAATTTTCATCATAATTTTCGAACATCAATGTGTTTTCGTGGTGATTTTTTTCTTGAGAATCATGAATGCAGAGAGAGTCTACCAATTTCGGAAATAACGTTCTGATAATTTATATTTGCTAAAAGTACATTATAAATTAAATCCGCAATTGACTCCAGTTGTACTTTATTCCTATATTACTTGATTTTAATCAGTCTTATCTTACAATTCAACAAAGTCAAATCTTACAATCATCTACTTTAAATTTTGAGTTCGTTCTACAAAAAATAAATAAACGAGATCGAAAGAGCGCAAGAATCTTGCAGAGTTGGGGAAATTAGTTCATAGTATATACCCTGAAATTGAGCCCGTTTAACTCGATTCTAGACGCATCGATCGATTTTTTTTCATAGCACACTTTATGATTATGGACTGAGAAGACTATTCTCGTTACTGAAGCATGCTAAACTTTAGAGTGCTAGTACTACTTTCCAACATTTATTTCTAGTGAAGCACCTCTCAGACAAATACAATATACTAAAATTAGTATTAAGAACTAATGTTCTGATATCGAAGATATCGAAGATATTATAATTATGTTGTAATATATCGTCCGACTTTTTTGATTATTTTTAAAGTGAGAAGTATCCAACTAACACTAGAGAAGGAGGAAGTCACTGAAACTATAGAAACTACTGAAACTACAGATACGCTCTGGAAATATAGAACTAGCACTCTAGTGTTAAACGGTTTCTCATGTAAAGATCAGTCAAGACCGAGGAGTAAATTTGATTCTCCGCGCGAAATGTAGTTTTCGGTAAATTTACAAAGAGTATTGTACTTACTTGTATCTGATGTCCAGGGTTGTTTATGTGTAATTGCTGTGCTTGGTTTATTTGCAAGGTAGAAGTGCCGGGTCCCGAAGGAGGTCGAGGCGGCGTGGAGTTGTTGAAGGGCCCCTGCGAGCTCGTCTGGTTGGGCCCACCGGTCTGCGATCCTCTAGGTGGTAGCGGATACTGCGGACTGCCGTGGTTCGGCATCGGACCCGGACTGTTATTGTACGGCGAATACGGTTGCTTGTAACCGCCGCTGGGCCCGAGCATGCCGGGTTTGCCGCCGGTAGCCGGCTGAGGCCTCTTCATGTCAGCCAGACCCGCGGTGAACTGGGTCTGCGAGCCTACGAACATGTCGTTCGTCTGCTGATTCTGGAAGTTCGGCGTCGTGTTGTTCTTGTGGTAAGTGGCGGTTCCAGTGGCCGGCTGAGTTTGTCCGCCTGTTGGAACCGCGCTACCAGGACTGCCGAGGTAGTCTGACGCGCCGCCGAATTGGGAAAATTCGGCGTAAGGAGACCTCGCGGTCGACCCTCGGGCCGCCGCGGCAGCTGCAGCAGCAGTGTGATTGTATCCGCCGAGACCTAGCTGCTGACTTTTGTGTTGATGCTGCTCAGCCATCTGTTTAAGGGTCTGAGCAGCAGGACTCATCTCGGACTTGAAATCTAGTCCGGAGTAACCAAGCCGCGCCGGCGAATACTGCGACGAAGCTAGGGCGCCCGGGCTCGCGTTGGCTGGCACAGAACTACCGTTATTATTGCTGGCGTTGTTGTTCACGCCGTTGTTCGCGCCGCTGTTGTGTTGTTGCTGCTGATGGATCGCGTCTTTGTCGTCCTCCATCTTGATCTGTCCGTTGTTTATCGACAGAACGTTGTTGCCGTTATTACCGTTGTTATTATTGGCAACAGCAGCAGCCGTTGCCACCGCAACAGCGCTGTTCGGTAGTGTATCGACGGTCTTGTCCTCGAAGTCAAAGTCTTTCATAAACTCCGGATGAAAGTCTGATATTTCGGAGATGAGATCCTTAAATGTGTCCGAATTTATAATCTCATCGCCGGTATCGTCCCCTATGAATTCCGGGAACCCAGAAAAACTGGAAGTAGTGCCGTTTGCTGCAGCGTCTTTTTCCAATGCAGCGGCACACTGTTCCAGATCCACGAAGTCACTTTCCAATCCGGGCTCTTGCTTGCACTCTACGAGGTTGCCGATATCCACACAACCGATTCCTCCACCGCCGGGAGGTCCGGCAGTGCCGCCAGTACCGGGTCCTGGTGCACCAGCGCCGCTGCCTCCAACTTGTGTTCGATTGGCAGCTGACGAGGGTGTGTCGGGGCCGGGTTTCGGGGAGGATGACGCGTTCAGCAAGTCGCTCTTGACGGAAGCATTCGTCAGTGCTTTCACGGTCACGTTCGTGGAGATCTGTTGGGCTTGCGAGTTTGCCGTGGAAGCGGTAAATTCCAACTGTTGTACTATCTCCACGGAAAACTTGGTTAGGCCCTCGTTCCCACTATTTGCGCCACCGCCGCCGCCGCCAGGTGTAGGCCCCGTTGAATTTGCGCCGCCACCTGGTTGATGTTGACTGTGACCGTGATGCGGACCACCGCTACCTCCAGTGCCTGGGCCTTGCTGATGTTGGTGCTGAGCCTGCGTACACTGTAGCTTAACTGGTGGTTCACCGAAGCCTCCGTCGCCACCACCACCACTAGCTGGCTCCAACTCCTCGGCCGTCCTCTTCAGAAATTTCTGCTGCTGAAACGAGAATAGGTAGGAGATCGTGAATCATCGAAGAATTTTCAATGACAGCGAGGAAACCTCAATAAAGCACTTGACTATGTAAATCTGCCAGCGATAAAATTTTTCAAGATATCTATACACGCGTTATATAATACTTTAACTAAATTATACGGATAAAGATTGGACTTGGCTATGTATATCAATCGTTATTAACTCTGTAACTTTAAACATGAGTAAAATTTAACTTAATCAAGTTTTTAAACGTGACTGTTCTTAAAAAATATGAATGTGTGTAAAATTAAAATAAAAAAATATATATAATAAAATATATGTATATATTTAAAAATATATTTTTTATTAATATACTTAAAAATATATGTTTTATTAATATATTTAAAAATATATTTTTTTATTATTAATATTTATTAATATTTTTTATTATAATTTATTTATATAATTTATATAATTTATATAATATTTATATAATTTATATAAATATATATATATATATATATAACTTTTGTCAACTTTACTGAATGGCAATGACATCAGTAGATTCATATTCCTCAATGTTTTCTGCACTGATTAAAAAAAAGATTTGATTTCGATCATTTTTCTAGAAGTTATAAGCGAATGAAAACGCATTGGATAAATTTACTCATGTTTAGGATTTAGGATTTACGTAACTTTTTGATGTTTAGGATTCTAACGTTCAAAGAGCGTATTTTATTTTCCCTTATGCTAACATGACTTGAAATGTTTTAATCACAACGGAGACCCTTCTCAGCTATAACAAAGCAATGTCATTAACAGTTAATGTAATTAAATGTGAAAAAGAAATAGGCAAATTATACAATTTAAAGCGCACACTCGCGTCTCTGTTTATTGATACATATTTCGTATATAATTTTCTAATTTCCTTGCCATTACGAGCGCAATTAATAATATCGATCTTCTTTCGACCGGCGAGAAAACAGCGGGGATCCATGCTTCTAAAGGCCGGCGCTTTTTCTGCGCTGTTGCTCGACGACCGACCCCGACGCAAGGGTATTTAATTCTGTGCCGGTGTCGCCGAGCTCGGTTCCATGGCTTTTTCTGCGATTAACCCGGGCAGTTTCTCACCGTACCTGTCAATACTCGCGACGCTTTTTCAGCCGCTGTCTTTGTACGGACCGCGCGCGACCGTCCGCGCGAAGGGCTGTTTTGTTTAGTGGAGAGCCGGCTTCTGACGCGGCTCGTAAATCTTGGCGAACGACTCGTCTCTCGAATCAAAGGACCGATGGCACGTGACTCTATGCGCGGCGACCCAAGTAGCCCCCTCGTCGATCGCACACAACCGCGCGCGTCTTTCGTGCATTATCATGTTATCTCGATAATACTCGCACGCATTATCAAAATGACTGGACATCCCGAAGAATCTACAATAAGTCTTAATATAAGGTGACCAGATTCCCCAGCCCTGAATTCGGGACACTTCATAAATGTGTGAAGCGGGGAGCGAGGGGGATAAAAAGATCCGAAAATTATTTGACAATCATCGAAAATGATGACAATTCGGTGTCCCGAATAACACTCGAAAAAATTCAGGGCAAAGGGTGAAAAATCTGGCTACCTTAGCTGTATGTGTTGAGAAGGGAGGAGATTACTCCGTAATAATGTACTTACGATATGTCCTGACGACCGCACGTTGTTATTTTCGGCATTCTAATACTTATTTCCGAGACTCACAGGACACGAGAGACGTATGGAATACGGAGCGTTGTGTTTATGGTAGTGGCTCAGCATGAAAAGATGCGCGCGCTGTCAATCACGTACACCGAAAGTTCATTAGCGCGCCAAAAGTGTCAAAAGTGCATGAACGTGAATGCGCCAGTGATGCGAACGAGGTCGCGCGTCTACAACGACGCGATCTGTACGACGCGCCGCGGCGAACGCCTTAACCACTTGCTCGAGTTACTAGCCAATCGCGTTCGTTTCGCATTACGAGGTTGTCATCGTGGTTGTTCAATCTAGGCGTTGGTAATGAATCGCGCGAAATGCTCGATCTTTTCGCGCCAAGCAGCAGCCATGGGCACACATCGATCCACATCGCTCCGCGTTTCTCGCGTCTTTTATCCATCGAAAGTGAGTCTCGCGCGTTAATAAGTCTCGGGAGTGCCGATAATAGCGATGTGCGATCGCCGGGGAGTATCGTGAAGACGTTATTTGTAAGTAATCTTCTCGTTTCTCCTCGCGGTATGTGTAAGATGACTACCCTGAATTCGGAGACACTTCATAAATGTGTGAAGCGGGGGGCGGGGGTAAAAAGATCCGAAAATTATTTGACAATCATTGAAACGATGACAAATCGGTGTCCCGAATAGCATTCGAAAAAATTCGGGACAAAGGGTGAAAAATCGGGATCTGGTCGCTTTACTTAATACTCGATGACGGCTGTACGTCGCCAAAAAACAAATACGCGACGGAAGATTCGAGGTAATTGTCGTTAGATCCTAAGGACGAATCTGCTTAAGAGACGCGCCACTAGGAACTACCTCGTCGGCGGGATTCTGCGAGAGATTTCGAAGTCGGCGACCCTGTTTTCGGCCGGGCAAACAAATTCACGGTGGCGAGCGCGCCGGGCCGGGGCGGGGCGGCGGGAGTGAGAGATTGGAAAAAGTTTTTCCGGGGTGCGGTCGCGAGAGCGCTTCACAGCGACGCACACACCAGCACACCGCCAGTGTGCGCGCACGTCGGTGTATATCTATACATTTGTCATGATTTGAACCGGGATAACCTCCCGTTTCATCCCAAAATCGATAATACGTATTACCCTCTAATAGAGAATCGGCCGCTCTACGTTTCCCTCCGCTTTTCCCACCCACACACCCGCACACCCTCCTTCCCTGCCTGCAGCGCCGCGAGAGCCCGTTCCCTCGCCCGAGGTCGAATAATCTCGCGTCTTCCGCAGATGTAATACGATATTCCGTCAACCTTCTCTCTTCTACCCGCGGCATCCTCCCGCCAATCGCAGAACCGGCATGCTCGCCGTCGTCGTAAAGGTGGATGACGTTTCTTCAGTACCCGGGCCGTCCTCCCCTTTTACGTTTCGGGGAATGAGGCACATTATAGCGGGCATAAAGGGAAATGAACTCTCCGGCCGCTCTCGATGATGATGAAATTGTAAGGCGGATCGTATCAAGGAAAACCGCAAGTTTCATCGAGTGCCGTATCGATCGCGCGTCGATGATTTATGTGCTAATCACTAGTTAGCAATCTCAGACACTGATTATCAATTAGCGATAATAGAATACAATTTACTTACAGTTTTTTTTTTTTTTTTTTCATTAATATGCATGTAAGACAGTTGAATCTTACGATAGAGCCAACGCTCGTGTGATTTACAGCTATCAATTATTGATTAGAATTATTGATAAGAATCTATCTTAATGCGTTTCTAGATACTCATAAAGAAGAAACATGTAACGGAAACATAAGCTGGGATAGTTTATAAAAATTAAATTGCGAATTACATTTATAGGATAAACTCAGGTATTATGGATACGGAAAAAATGGTAGGTTGTAATTTCTGCAATAATTACTAAAGCAGTGCGCTTTTGTAGTCATTCTCAAAGATATTAACAGTAGTTTATGTACGTTTAGTTGCTAAAACGTAGTACTCCGCAATTATTGCAGAAATTACAGGCTATGACATCTTTTCCGTATGGCCATTACACTCGAGTTTATTGAAACAAACATTTGTTTATATATTCACTGCAATTCGTTTCTTATGCTCGAATTGACACTGAAATCGCGCTTTTAATAGATTTATTTCCAGGTCAAGAGATAGGTGATTGACTTTCCCATTTTCCTGCCGTAAAATGTTAATCGATATAAAATATAAAAACGGTCGCATCGTCATCGAGAGCGCGATATTCCCAGCTTTTGAATGCAATTTACTTGATGCTAGTATGACTTTTTTACGAAGAGATATCAACGGACGGGAAAACGTTTGACGGCGACTAAGGCTCGACATTGTACGTCACTTGTACACGAAGAAGGGTGAGAAGTGTCAAGCCTGCGGCGTGAACGTATTACAATGATTGTGTTCAGCAGAGAAAGCTGCTTTGCAACTGTTATAAAATTCGTGAATCTGATTAGTATATGCTCTTAGATTCAGCCAAGATTAAGCTTCCATTTGCAGCCATTGTAATGGCGCGTTCTGCCAATCGCCGCTGAAAGACGGTTTAAAAGATCTTCAAACTTCGAATATCCGTATCCCGGTAAAGAATCAACATAGAAACATGACACAAACGTCATTTCTCATGTGCGCCGTACACGTTCACGCTCCTCGTAGATGCTTTTGTAATGACACGCGTTCACGTATAGAATTTAAATATGTAGGGGAGGCTAGTTGGTTACCGAGATAAGTTAGCAAAGCCGATTATTTTTATTATTTATTTTCTAACAAGTTATAGAATTAAACAAACAAGATTTTTAAAAGTATCAAAGATGACTTTAAAATTTTTGCTTGCTTGATTCTGAAATATATTAAAAAATAGTAGAAATAATCGACTTTGCCAACATACCCCGGTCTCCTCTACACGATATATTATCGTACAAAGAAGAAATATGTGTGTATGTGTGCGCTATAAAAATATATATATTTAAATACAAATATACTTTCTAAAGTACAATCAATGTATTCTTGATTCGTGCTGTTTGTGTCTCAGAAACGCTATAACTGGTAGTTCAGTTATGAATAGAGCGGTATAATCGATAAAATTCCGCTAAAAAAAGCAGTTAATAGCGACTATTCTTATTTTGCGAGCAGACAGTGTCATTGCACGCAAATCGACTGAAAGCCGTTATTCCATCGCCACAAAAGCAAAGTTGGATTTGGCACAGCGCATAACGAATTTGTGTACGACAGATTTTGCAGTGAAATGTTAATTCTACTGGTCGAAATTGGTGAGATATAAGACGGAGCGGTAAAGTGGGAGTGTTTCCACGGAAAATCAGTAAAAATTCAATGATTATATGTGCTGTCTGGCAATCAATTATCTCCAATCACTGATCAGTTAAGATTTCATTGATAAGTTGTTTGACGGCAAACGATAAACATGCATATCACGCGCAATTGAATTAGCTGTCACAACTACTGTAGATACTTGTCTTTGTTTACATGGCACCATCTGTTGAAACTGGGACTTTTTTTAACAGTTTTTCTCGGTAACAGTAAGAGGTTTAGATTACAAGAGAGTTACATATTTGGAATCGATTCAACGTGAGCTTTAATTGTATAAAAAAGAACTAGTTGTCATTATCGAACACTCCAAAATCAGGCGAAACTTGACTGCCTTCTTCTACCCACTAAACTACTTGGCTAAATTTTACCCATATTTAGACTTCTAGAGTTAATTCAATGTATAGATATATTACTTATATGTCACAGTGAGTTTTATACGTGTGGCTGGTCGTATATAGCTGTGTCTAAAATGATAACTTGAACCATAAGACTTGAGCTTTGAGCCTTAAGCCATAAGAAATTAATCAATCACAATTAAATATGAGGAAAATATTCGATTGTAATGAATCAATTTCTTACGGCTTAAGACTTATGACTTAAGTTCTCATTGTAGACAGCGCTTAAAGGTCCATCTACAATGGAATTGGCAGTAGGTGGTAAGACGTAAATAATATTGACTAAACACAGTCGATTATTCTTGCAATAATCGATTATGCTTGGTCAATTGGCGTGCTGCATACGTCTTAAGCTTGATCTACGATGTGTCCTTTGCTTCCTGTTTTTTTCTCTTTTTCTTTCTCTATTTCTTTCTGATAAACTCTAAAACTTTTAGCTAAAAAGAGATAAAGATTAATTGTAAATGAAGCTTTACCGCCTACTGCCAATCCCATTGTAAATGGACCTGTATCGGCGATGAGCGCGGCGTAGATCCGCACGCAGGCCAGTAGCAACGGGCGCGAGACGGTGGATGGAAAAAGGTTTCGGTCGGGCAAAGCTCTCTCGCGAGAAGCAATTTCACGGGACGAAAGGTGCGCCGGAGGGTTGGCAGATAACGGCGTGCCCGAGAGCCCTCGCGTCAATATTGCACTCCGCTCCCTTCCTCCCCCTTCCTCCTGCACTCCTCTTATGCACCGCTCCGCTACGCGGCTTTGGTGCCTGTGTCGGGGCAAAAAAATACTCTAAACCGCGTTACCGTTCTGCTGAACTAATTACTTTCTCCGCCGTACCGCGCTGCGTGCGCGCTCCACGAGGCGCGGGGCAAGAACGCGAGACCCATCTTCCGATCCGACGCGGATCAAAGCTAACGTTTGTTGGCGGATTGAAGCGTGTGTTAAAATGCACATTAACGGCCTGATAAACGGCACAGAAGCGCTCGGCGGAAAAACGCGAAATCGCAAAAACGCGAGGCTCTCACATAGATCTCTCGCGCGTCTGACACGTTCATCCGATTATCGCTGCAATTCAAAAGAAGCAGCCCCCTGATTGCGGACGGAATCTGTTTACCGACGTATCCGACGCTGCGCTTTAATCGCGACAAAAACAATGGCACTTCATCACGCAGTGCGCATTTTTCATCGAAGAGAAAACAAGTTCGTCGCAACGTGTGTATCTCGTGGGATCACTTGGAAATTAGAAACATGGAAACCAATACGCGAAACACGAAAGCTAACACATAGATTTCACGCCCATCGTTCTTTACGATGTTCGTTACATTATATTCTGTTAATCAGCTACGTTATATTTCGTTGAGACAACTGGTGCGTGTAATACTACTGTTAAAAAGGTAATAATTAAATGCAATACGAAAGTGCAAGTGTTCAAGTGCTCAACAAATCTGCGCTAAATGTCTTATATGATATACAGTTTTGAGACAACTATATCGCAAGAGGATATCAATCACATAATGTTTAAAAATCCATCAAGAAATAATCGTTCTTCGCGCTGTTTAACGTTTTTGGCTGGAACTATCCGTGTCAGATATATGTTTGAAAATATATCACATGTAAACACGATAAACGTACATTATCAGAGAAATGATTGTTAGATTTTTACTTCTACGCCTCTCTTTGCATTGATTATAGATTTCTTGAATCTTTTCAGTAAGAAAAGCCCAATATCCTATTTGACGTCGTGCAAGATAAATATCGTCGGCCAAATAAGAAAGCCTTTCAACCCCAATTTCTGACATTGAGACACTTATTTCATTCGACTTGTATTGACGAGACGAGTAAACTGAGTATCC
Source organism: Odontomachus brunneus (assembly GCF_010583005.1). NCBI lineage: Eukaryota > Metazoa > Arthropoda > Insecta > Hymenoptera > Formicidae > Odontomachus > Odontomachus brunneus. Next base: position 833,909 of record NW_022639531.1, read on the forward strand.
CAATTTCGTCAAAAATTAGAGTTGGGAGGTTTTTTAATTTGGTCGACGATATCGTGGCTCGGACATAAGTCTCGCGAGAACCCGTTATAAGTAACAATAACGTCCCGGGTAACGGCGCTTCCCTTCCGCGACGCTATTTCTCGCGCACAAACCCCGCGTGTATCCAATCTCCCTGTGGCTCGACATCCGCGAATGAACCGATCGATCGACCGCCCGAATGCTCAGTGATCAGAAATTAATACGCAATCACGGGGGTTAGGGGGATGAGAAGGGGTGGGAATCGAGCGGATCGTCGAGGGAGAAAACTAACAGCCTCGGGCTGGGAAGGCCGCGTACGCCCGCCGTCACGGTGTTTGCCGCTGGGAGAAACTGATTTCACCCGCCCTATCCTTTATCACCACCCTCGCGAAATCGGTTAACGACCATCAGCAGACCCGGCTATCTCGCGCGAGTTTTCGCCGTGCTGCGGTGAGTCCCGACGTTACCGCCACTTCGCGCGGAAATAATCCATCCGCGGTGCACGAATTCGCGCGCGCGCGCGCGCGCTTTAACCCTTTCGCCGAGGAGGGCGCGTGTAGCCACTAAACTCCCAATAAACGGCCCCTTATCAACGAAGCGTGTACACCTAGGTTTCAACTAGGAATTCATCCCATAGGACCATAGGGAGTGTATCTCTGGTGTCGGCGTTCTCGATGAGCGAGTCGTTCGGGCGGAGCCGAACGCGAGCGCGAAGCTACCGCTGAATAATACAAGTCAATTAACCGTCATGACGCAACGCGGTCTCGCTTGCGCGGCTCCGAATTCGAGAGACACACACGTGGGCCTTGTTGTTGAGAGGAATGCCACTCAAACGCCATCACGACGTCCGGACTCCTTCACCATCGTGGGCTCCTTATGTAATAGCGTGGGAATGCGAACGACTCCGCGGAAAGGGCAGGTACCTTATTAACTCTCGCTCATACGCCGTTTCCCCCCGTCAATTTCTAATGAAAGTTCGAGTACGCGCGCGCTCGATACAGTGTGCGTGTGGTGATCCCGCTCGAAACGTTTTCTTCGGCCGCTTCGGGATCGGTGATCGCCTTATTGCGGAACAACAGCTATAGCCGGAGTTCAGGCTATTCGGGCACGGTTAGGGCACGCGAAGGCCGGCTTAATTCGTGAAACCGACGTCTATAACGTCCAAAGCGGAAGACGCTAGGCCTCTCTTAACGTCGGCCACTTGGCTCCGTACGTAATCGTTAGAACGGTGGCATGTTGCGCCACGATTAAGTTGCGAATGAGTCAGGCGTCTGGAATCACCGTGTAGAATTCGTGTCGCGTCGATGTATTATATTATTGTGTTCTGCAATTTCTTCGCGTGAAGTGAACGTCCCAATTAGTGGCCAAGTAATCTCACCGTGAAAATAAATAACTTATTAATTAATTGTAAATGTACGTGTTGTATTACACACACAAAATCGATTTTGTTACAAAGCTTGAATTTAAGATTTTAATTGTATTATATTTCTCCGATTTATATATAAGAAGATTTATTTATAATATTTTTTCAAGAGCGTCTAATGTGCCATTTAAGATTATGACAGTCCTAATTTGTGACATAAAGTGTGTATGTTCCGATATAGTGACCAAGTAACCTTATAAAATTAAAGAAACATAAATTTATTAGCAAAAAATAAAAAATTATTATTTAAATATTACAAATCAGCACAGAATCTTCAATCAAATTTTAAATCAATATGATTTAAACATGGCAGTTTTTAAGTTAATAACTTATATTTGTATTACATTTAATAAAGTCTAGAGAGGCAAATTATAATATTAATGCATTTATAAACTGCATAATAAAATTTATTAACATTTTTTTTTAGAAATAGAAATATTTATATCATTTTATCTCATATTTATTCAACTTGTCGCTCATGGAAGCAAATAAATATTCTAGAAGTGATTAATGACATATATAAATTAACTGAGAAAATTACATGTCTTTTTCTCTCTCTTTTAAACGTTACTTTCTCTGTTTATAAGATATTCTATAACCTTCTCTCAACTTTGATATAACCATTTTAATCGCTTGAAGTCATAGAAAACTGCACTGATCTAACAAATAGATATGTGATATTATTAACTGGCAATTTTTCTACGAAGTCAGCTAACTGTTTGAATTGTTCCATCCGTCATCAGCAGTATGCTTGTAAAATTATAATGCTCCAAAATTTACTAAGACTTTTAATTTTATTCGAAACTTGTTATAACTGATAATATATAAGATTTAGAACAAGAATACATGTTAAGGATAAATATGGACCTATTAATTGATTATAAATATGGACATATTAACTGATGTGTTAAGAAACACAAGTACAACTGCCACTAACTGGGAGATTCATCTTATTTTTTCTTTTTTCCGCTCTCTCTTCGTCGATCGCGCAACTTGACTCGCGAGTCTCAGCACACGTTGTTACGAATATATTTCCTTTCATTGTGTTAACTCTTCTGGTAACTAAGAAAAAAGCCAAAATAGAAATATTGACATATTGCTGTGACATGTTAACATCCGGATTAGTCATTGTTATTTAGAAACATTGACGTAACTGTGACATATTAACATCCGGATTAGTCACTGTCATATTAACTAGACTCATAATTAATCAACAGCGAGTCGCGTTACATTATTGATTCAAAACCACGACTCATTTCACCGTGAACTTGCCGACCGCGGCTGAGTGCGCGCCATTCGCGGCAGTCAAAAGGGCTTGATTATTTCCCATTTCAATTTCCCGTTTTTGCGATACGCCGGCACCGTCGCGCAGTGACAAATCGAATGTCTCGAATGGCGAATCTTGGCACGACCGCGCAACGACGTCGGCAACGACGACGACGACTGCGGTGTCTCGAGATAAGAAGCGTGTCACTAACCTTGACGTGTGTGCGAGCGAGCACACGCGCGCCGCAATATATGTGGGCGGATACACCGATCTCTATTGAGCGTTACATTTCGTTAACAACGCTCCCGCCAGCGTCGCCGCGACTGTTAACGCGACCTAAATATCGTCGGCCGACCGACAACGTTTCGTGACCGTCTCGCTGCCCGCTTTTCGCGCCCGTCGACGATCCCCGTCTCTTCACGTGTTTATCGCTTCCACGTTTTCTCCACTGATAAGCCATCTTGTGTCGTTCTTACTCGAGCGGCGCGGAAGGATGTCCGCCGAATTTTTCGCGAGCGTGGTTCGACCAACCGGTATTATCGCGCCAACCTGTTTATTCCCAGATAAACAGGTATATGTGAATTTGGCAGCAACTTTACTGTACAACTTACTTTACTGAGAAAAAAAAATATCTGACAAAGTTTAGTATTAAATAATTTTGAAAATAATTTACGTTAATTCTTAAATACGTTTGGAAATAAATAAATACGAAAAAGATACGAAAAAGATACGAAAAAGATGATTAAAATTTACCTCAAAACAATATATAAATTGTGATATGAAAGTCTCATTGCAACTTTTAATAAATTTGTGTGGTTATATTAATGTAACAAAAATCTTAAAATTAATATATTATGTGAAGTTAATTATTAATTCAATACATTTGTTTCATAAATGTAATTAAGAAAATTGCAAAGTTTTTGATTGTCTCATGTCATAGTAATCATAAGTCCATCTGGGATTTATTCAAAATAATCTCATATAAAATGGAATCTAGTAAATTTGTTGGTACATCAACATAGTAAAATATATATATATATATATATATATATATATATATATATATTAATGTATGATACCGATATAATGATTAAAATTCAATACATACATATTCAATACGGTACATTTGCTTGATAATTAAGGAAATTGCAAAGATTCCATCATCGATCGTCTCACATTGTGATAATCACGAAAGTCTATTCGAGTTAAGAAGCGAAAGAAGAGCCGTTTCCGTGCCGCTCATTCTAAGCTCGCGATACGAGATCGGAAAATCAACTTAAACTTATTATATTATTACAGAAGATAGTTATAGGAAACGCGATACAGTTCGCGAGCGCGAGGAGGAAATTTAAGGCCTTCAGCTTCTTCAGTCTCTTCGTTCACCAAAGGTTTCCGACTAGCTTCGACGTGGCGGCTCTCGCACAGCACCGCCAGACAGAATCGGCGCACGGGAATCGTAATCTGCCCAGCTGATAGGCACTTACCGCTTCTTGTGCAACGACGCGTTTACGTAATCGCCGTTTCCAGGATAAGCTATCGGCGCGGAATTTATTCAGATCACATTCCCTTTGCGCACAATCGCGCATCGCTCCCGTGGCCGGACGCTTCTCTCTCTCGTCGGGGAATTTATAAAAATCTCCGGCCGGTCTTTTTCCCCGCCGTCTCTTGCTCCACTTCCATCGATTCGCCCGTTTCGACCGCGCGATCGATCGCAAAACGCCGGCCTGCCCGCTCGCTCGTTCGCGGCATAAAAAATGCATAGTCAGATTACCCCTTTCGGCCGTGGCGCGAATTGCTCGTGGCGCGATCGTAATTCCGCGATTGGATTTCGCGAATTTGCGACGGGCGCGCCCGTAACGCATGTTTATGACAAATTTCGGCGGCCGGCTCGCGCGCGCTCGTTAATCAGCGGCGCTTTTCTACCGCGTCGCGCGACAACGCGAAATGATTTAATTTCGCCCGGAAAATCCGCGTGCGCGGTAAAAATGACTCGCGTATAATGGCGTCGCGGCGCGTTGTATTTCCGAGCGTCGATGCGAGAGGCGATTTTTCCACAGCCGCGCGAATGCGCAACCGACGTGCGGCGAGACGCGGCGCTGGTGGGGGACACGCACGATTACAGATGCAATTACGATATTCATCCGTGCAAATGTAAATGCGACGGCACGATGGTGCCCCGCGCCGGTACTAGCGGTCGCCCGATTCGAACGCATCGGCTTTCGAAAGAAAAATGGATTCCCTCCCTTCCTCCCGCCCGCCCTCCTGCCGCCGTTGCGCACATTACCCCGCGCTTTTGAATAATCGTTATTGCTGCAACTCGCGCTGGACACGCGCGCGCGGGTGTGTGAACCGGCATGAACTGTCACGTATGTTTCAAAGAATCACGGGGCTTTTCGTCGACATCAGGCGCCCGTGTTTCGATAATCACGTGCAATAATGTCGAAGCGTTAAATATCGCTCGAGAAAATATTCCGCGCGATCGATGGGAATGTGTTGCGAGAGGTGATCGCAAAACAATCGACACAGGCTAAGAGGAAGGTATCGACGTTCCGGCAACAGAGATTCATCCGATCCTGCGGGAAGCGTGACGATGGCCTTAACTTTTTGAGTTGTAGGGGGCGGTTAATGTCCCACGTATCTTTTCGTTATTTTTTATAATTCTAACTATCTTATTGGCAGACGTACTTGATTGTATTATTACTATATACTCTCATAATTATGAGCAAACAAAAGTGAAAGACAATTCTTCCAACAAAAATTACTTTAGCGCTAACTATTAAGAGTCGACAGTCGAAATATTAATAGTTTATTAACTAACAATATTACACATTTTTTTCAAAAATTTCCGTAAGCCCTATTTTTTTTATAATAAACTATTAAAATATTGATATGTTATAAGTTTCTTGTAAAAAACACATATTTCCTTTTCATGTCGAGAAAATATCGTTGTTTGCCGACTAATGTTAAAAACGAGATTGCTAATTTTGAGAACTTATAGCCGCCATGTTGGACTCGCTATTTCGAATTTTAACTTTTTTACCTAAAATTCGTAATAAATGACCCCGAGATACTCTATATGCCAAATTTGAAAAACTTTATCGCGCGAGAAATAAAATATATATGATTCAAAGAGTTAAAAAATCATGGGTTTTCGAAGCATGATATCAGACGCCACTTTACGCGATGTTCGTGTACAGTTCACTCGCGTTTCGATAATTAGGTGCAATCACGTCGAAGCGTTAAAGCTCCTGATCAGTCACCGCGATCATATTGGATTGATGACGTCAGAAGCGAGAAAAACCATGCCCGAAATTCCTGCGAACCACGGCTAAATAAAAGGATATATAATTAAAGTGCCACTTGCAATCTGATCTACATACTTATAAAATGCTCCGGATATTCCTCTTTTGTCAAAATAACTCATTACATAACAGCAAAATGTAACAAATCGTCTCGTTTTGATAGAAAATCAGCTGTATGACTCGGTGTCAATTATGATCGAATAACTACTTATGCGCGTTAAATAACACAATAAGCACAGTATCCAGAACATTTCCACAATTTTATCACATGTGATATGCACGCATTATACTTAGCAATAACGCTGTGGTTTGCAGGAAAAAAATTTGTTGTTTACATCATTAGGTCTGTTCGTTTTCAATAAACTTTTACACTAGTGCGATAAGTTAGAGAGAGACAAATATACTTTCTTTTACTCTTACACACACACACACTCTCTCTCTCTCTCTCTCTCTCTCTCTCTCTCATTGCAATAGTCTGCATTAGTGTAAAAATTCTTCAGAAACGAACAGAAATTCTCTCGCCTATAATAATTCATCATTTTGCCATTTACAATCATGTCGCCACCGTCAACACGGAGTCCTTGGCTGACTGATCAGAAGCTTTAAGTCGCTCGAGAAAATATTCCACGATTGATGGAAATGTATTACGAGAAGTGATCGCAAAACAATCAACACAGACTGAAAAAAAAGTATCGACATTCCAGGGGAGAGATTCATCCGATCTTGCGGGAAGCGCGACGGTATGAAAATTTGATAGACCGCAGAGCTCTTAATTGCCCCGAGAGCGAGATGTTTCGCGACGCTTCTTCGCACCTACGGGGGCGTTATTGCTTTCTTGATAAAGCGGCGAGCGAAAATTATCAGACCGGCGGCGACCTACTCTAGGCCAGTGTCTATAGACGAGGCGCTGAACGCAGAATGGAGTAATAATGTGCGCACCGCGTTACAAATATGTATGACGAGTTACACAACGCGCGCGACATTCCGCCACGACAATGCGTCGACTCGTGTCTGGCGTCCTCCTAGTTTCTACGGAATGAACCGTCTGGCCATCTGCCTTGCGACCGAACGAACGAACCAACCAACCAACTAACCACCAACCATCCAACCAACGAACTAACCAACTTACCAACCAACCAGCCATCGCACCAAGAACGACTACACATACACGCAAACAAGGACATATAATGCCAGCGTACGCACCATTTTGCACCGTCCATTCTTGTAATTATAACACGTCGCCGAGTGTAGCGTACACGCGACAATGAAAATGCCCGCATCGAAATTTCTCAAGATCTTTCTGCATGGAAAAAAAAACTTCAGTTCGGATAATTGAATGGGAACCAAACGAAAAATAATATCTCTGTTACTGTGGCCGGAAACATCCGTCTAAACGTTCAGTTGCATTAAGACTCGGCTGAGATAACTGAGAGCAATTGGCTGAGTGGAAATCTCCTACAGGATCTTTCTGTGCAACTGAGTTTTCCATCTAGCCCCTAAATAAGAGAAAATTCAATTACACTAACGAAGTTGTGTTTTCTATGCAGATAGACTCTGATTAGAATGCCCACATTAGCCTCAAAATTGGTTATCTAACTATGACACCAATTGAGAATTTCCCTCTATAAGTGAACATTTTTATGGTATCAAAGTATTCTATTCTCCTTTTTGACTTTACTGAAAAATGGAATCATATGGGAAATCAGCATACGTTTCATTCAATTCTAATGCAAAATAAATTGACCAAACCGAATACTGGAACAAAATAAATTGACCAAAACTGCGAAAACTTCAAGTTTGCCCGTTTAAAATCGCATTCCAGAAACGTTATGCTTCTATTCCAAAAGCCATAATTATTTTAGGGGATCGGACTGGATCTCAATTAGATCCCAAGAAATTTTTTATGCAGGTGTTCGATAATTGCTCAGTGGAAAATTACCTTGGAGTTTCGAGTCGAAAGGACGAGTCGAATTGAAAATTGATCGGAGACTCAATTAGACGTGAAGCGAAATTCGATGCGCGGCACTCGATAACCGTTTTGGCCGTTATCGGACTCGTTATATGCTTCACGTCGCGATATAGCACTAGCGTCAACGTTAGACAAGTCGCCAGGCTGCGAACTCGCGTTCGAAAAATCCGTCCCGCGCGCCGCGCGTCTCTCCTTCAGATCAAAACGGTGGCGATTTATCGAAGTGGCGTATATCGCGTTACACGGAAAAAGAAACACCGTGACCGTCATTGCAGAACGGTTACGACCGAAGCCCGCCGGCGATGTGTATCGTAGTCGCTCGGCTTCCGCGAGTGTCGCGTTAATCCAGGGACGTATGAAGGTGAGGCGCGCTTGTAATTGCGGTGGAAACGACGTGGTTAATAGGGTCTGGCGACACTCTCCCCCTACCCCTTCTCCTTACTCCTATCTAACTGTGGTCTCCAAGTTATTATAGTCCTGTGTATTATTGATACAATTCCATTACGAGACAGTCCTCAGGGAGTCCCAGTGTACAACACATCGGCGTGGTCGTCATTATTTTTACAAGCAACCGTGAAAATGGCGCGATTGCTCAGGAAGTCGCACGGTTTGCGTCATTATTAATTTTTCCCGGCAATTACGTTTCCATAAATCGAAGCAATTTGTGCTATTACGTAGATAAGTAAAGAGAGAGAAAGAAGGAAGCAGGGGAGGAATTTTCCTTTTCCGACGCATAGTGGGGCTAAATAAAATTTCATGTTTGAAAGAAAGACTATAGCTTCGAAATTTTAATCGATTTCGATGCTTCTCTTTTTTCAATGAAAATTAATGAATTTTAGAACAACTCTGTCAAGTCAGATTTTTGTCTTTTGTTCCTCTCTTTCTAAATCATATATAGAAGTTTGATTAGATTTTTTTTCCATCAAACAATAAACAACTTATTTCGTATCTCATCTAATTTAACATCAGGCATGGATATTGCTATTAAAATTGAATATTAAAACTTTGATTACAGATTCGAAAAAAGTCAAAGATATTGATTAAATCTTACTTTAATAAACGAAATTATTTGAAATAGTATCAAATTTTAGTAAGTAAAAACTGAATTAAGTAAGACTATAAATGATTACTATTAAGTTATTAATTTTTTTTATTAATTATTGTTCTTGAAGTAACATTTTGAGCTTCCGTATCCATCGGGATTGTTTGATTAAAAAAAAATTTTGGGATCTAACTTCTTTTTATGTTTGGTTCAGAACAAGAGAGGCAAGACACAATAATCTGACTCGACGAAGTGGTACTAAATTTCATAGGTTTTCGCCAGAAAAAAAAAAAAACATCGAAATTAATTCAAATCTCGAGGCCGCAGGCTTTTTCGAAACATGAAGTTTCATTTGACTCCACTGTGCGACGATGCGGCTGTAAAATGCATTGCACAGGGTGTGCCGCGATTACCGCTGTTTCTCTCGCCGATAGATTCTTGGATCGATCCCGAATGAATTTCTTTCTAGCGAACGCTCAATAGTCTGCTGCGTCTTTTTTCCCACTTAAAAGAAAGGAACAAGTACGCCGCGTGTTGGCGACGACCTTGTAATAAATTCTCGCGTAAAAAACCTGTCCACTCGAGATCAAGGATAAACGCGAGATCGAGGAAGACGCTCCTCCGAGCGTAAACGCACGCGGACTGAATCGGCGATCGGCACGAGAGTTTCGACGAGATTCGAAAGGGCGATGCGCCGCAAGGATGAGGGTGAGAAGCGGCGTCCGGTTTATCCGGAAGCCGCGGGCCGCCGCGAGCGAAAACGAAAAGGAATCGTCGAAGGAAACTTTCTGACCCAATTTTTTTCCGCAGCCACGTCCTTGACGAGAAGTTCGTCGTGGCCTACAAAGCGCGGCATTCTGCCGAGGGTGTCGATCCGAGGTAAGAGATCACGTACGACGTCAGTTCGGCGCTCCCTTTTCTCGGCGCCGCGACATCGGGATAAGCGGTTAGGATCACGTAAGGGCGTCCCTCTTTCTTTGTCTCTTTCTCTGTTCGCGCAAAACCATATTTAGACGCGGCACAAGCGGGCAGGCCGCTTGAACGAGTTGGATGACGCCCGAGAACGTGGGCGGAAAGAGAGCGCACGTCCGCCGAAAACCTTGCTTGCTCGGAGATAAATTGATGGGATGAAAGAGGTCTAAAGCGGTGTCTACAATGAGAACATAAGCCATAAGATTTAAACATTAAGCCATAAAAAATTGACTAATCACAATCGATTATTTTCCTCATATTTGACTGTGATTGGTCAATTTCTTACGATTTAAGGCTTAAAACTTAAGTCTTATGATTCAACTTCTCATTGAGACACTGCTTTAAGAAAATGTTGAATATCCGACATAAACAGCTTCTATTTTTGCATGGTTTTTTTTATTTATTTGCATAGAATTGCACTGTATCTTGCATTATTTGTTTATCTAGTTGTGTAGAATTACAAATACTTTTGCAAAGCGAAAATACAAATCTCAGTAAATAGAATATCCCATATTATATAAAAACTGAGAAAAATTCTTATTTACAAAATATTTTCGCTTTTGATGTAATACAAGATATTCTACAATACATTAGTATTTGTACTTTCACTCTATAGATCATAAACATTTATAATTTTATTATAAATACAAGCAAGTAGGAAGACAGTACAAAACATGAAAGCTGTATTGTGTCGACATTCCTTTGAAAGACCTCTTATTTTTGGACGTCCGAAAAAACAGGTTACATACACGAATTTTTTTGGAAAGGCTCTAAAACATATCAACTTCTAATTTGGCAGATTTATTACATGGTTATAAAGGAATATTAAAAATAAATCGGTTTAAGATTTATAAAAACTTTAATCCTAAAACATCGCATTTCTTTCAAGTCCCGATTTTACCAGGCCCAATGTGCAACTAACCACTTTCAAAACTATCAATATCTTCTCGGAAAATAAATATTTTTCAACATATTTTTTTTATTTGAACGTTGAAATGTCAGAAATACGTCTCTATCATCAATTAAGATTAATATTTTATAAAAAAAGTTAATTTTGCAAAAAGACCAAAATGGAAATTTCTGTAACCACAAAAAGGCTATTTGTTTAAAAATTTATGGTTCTTTTGTAACGACATATTATACAAAATCAACTGTCGCTTATTAAAAATGAAGAATGTAACTTTTCAAAAAAGAATTTGGATTTAAAAAAATATAAATTTTTTAATATGCAGAATTTTAATGTCAAAACTGATTTCAATCGTGCTTCCCACATCTGTCAAGCAATAGATAGAGCTACGCAGCACGAGTTACAGAGGGAAGACAGAAGTTGTTTTACCATCTAATCCCGACTGCCTTTCTTATCTCTCACTATATAAAAACGAGGGGTGTTTTAACAATAGCATCAGTGAGGTAGATCCTAGTGTGGTGCATTCTAAGGGGTTAAATGTGTTTTTTTTTTAATCTTCGCAGCATCGGCGTGTAAAATTTCTCAAAATATATTATGATTGACCGATTCACTTCAATACATATGTATCAAGGTCATATTTATTGAACGTATATAATATCTCAGAAATAATTATGTAGATAATCACTCAGATAATTATTTTTGATAAACATTTTTATCAGGAATCATTTTAATCGGGACCGTACGTTGGATTTTATAGAAAATTGAGAATTAATAAAATAACGTTAATGTAAAGTGGAAATTACGTTTTCCTCGCCTAAAAAGACATTATGTAACATTTAATTTAAAATTTTATATTTTTCACATCACAGATAAATATTAAATTTTATAATTTCAAAAATTCCAAAGTATTTGGCTTCGATATACATGTATTGAAAATATATGAAAGGTATGAATTCAAGGTTTCTTTGTTCTTATATAATAAATATATCAAGTTACGAGACGGTAAGAATTTCTCCAGAAAAAAACTTTGAATACAGCCTATTTTTTCGGACGTCCAAAGATAAAAACTCTTTAAGGAGCTGCTGAAGTGGATGACGAATTTAAAAAATATCGATAACATAGAAGTAATCGTAACACGATCATACTATCATCCTTTTCATATTTCTTGTACATATAGATCTTACATAAATGTGTGCTACTCTGTTTTTAGCATGCTAGCAAGAGACATAACATATACAGAAATCTTTCTGCAAACATTTTATGTATTTTTGAGCTTCTAAATTCATTTAGAAAGATATATTCCTTCAAGTGTCCGGAGTAAACACGTATCAAGTAAATATTTACTTAAACTGACAGCAATTATAACATTTTTTGTCATTTTCATCATATATTGAGCAATACTCAATTCATCACGCTACGTACTTTCAGTGCAAAAGCGCTTGTAATTCTGTGCAACCCATAAGACGTTAGTTTTGCAGAAAAAGACAATATTTCGTTGGTAAAGTTTTCAAGTATAGCATCCCCCTCCCCTTCTTTAAATTATTCTTTGCCGTTAGCTCGAAGAGCGAGGAGACAATGAAACCCGCGACGACAAACATTAATCGAAACATCATCGTTATTGATCGCCCTGCATGCTCCGAATCATTACGACGAAAATTTTGGCCGTAACATTTGGAAATTTTGCTGACAGTTTAGCGCTGAGCTTATTCTTTTTAAAAGATAAATTTATTCTTACCCGAGAGCGAACCGAGCTTTAACGTAAAGTGCAGAAATTGTTACTGATAATTATATATGTAACATTAATCAATATCCAGCTGGAAGAGGAAATGAAAAAAAATTTTACATGAATAATCAAGTGAAGGATCTCTTTTTATACACGGCAACAGAATTCCTACGAGAATTCGCTCGTCCGCGCTGTAAAAAAAACGAGTTTTCCGGATGTGGCTTCCTGTGATACTTAAAAGTTGGCGTATTTGGTCGAACGACGTGGTTTATTAACAGAGGAATATTTCGAGTGGATTTGTCGTGACACACGAGGCGGTTCGCCGCGATATAGCGCGACGACGAACACATCGTCGTTGTCCCTTGACATGTAAATTCGTGTAATTATAATTACAAATCTGACGAAGCCAGACACACCGGAATCACGTGATCGTAACGCGCGTAAGTGCCATAAATGCGATACGCGAAACCGTCGCTCGAGTCAGCCGCCGATCTTATCGCGATTGACGTCTCGGTGATATACACACTATGTTCGGTTATTCTCTCCGAGGCTGTATCTAGCCGGGATTCATCGACGAATAATGCCTTTTTCGCGGATCTCCCGATTTCTCGACATGGCAACACGCGATGCAAATTCGACCTCGTCAATTTTAAATACCGAATGAATTATACAAAGTGTCTCTGAGATTTTTCTGTACAAACCTCGATATTATGAGATAAGAAAAAGATGTTATATAAACATAGATTCCAGAATGCTTTATTAAAAAGTTATAGCGAAAATATGAAATGTGTAAGGAACAATTTTTCATCTAAGTTTGCATTTCAAAGTATCGTCCGCCCAAATCAATACAAGCTCGACATGTAATATTGAATTTATTATCCCAGAAATTTCATACCTATTTCGTTTAATCTCTGCAGCTACGTCGACAATTCTTTGTTATTTCGTTGTATTAATTTTTCACCTCTTGACGTGACTCGATAAACTTTGTTTTTTATTGTCCTCTACAGATAGAAATCTAACACTGTAAGATTAGTGATTTTGGGGGCCAAGATATCGATTCTCCTCAATCAATCCGTTTTTTAAAATAAACTTAAAAACGGTTTTTAGATGAAAATTTTTAGGTGAAAAATTGTTTCTTATATATTTTTGCTATAACTTTTTAATAAAACATTTTAGAACTTATGTTCATATAATATTTTTTTCAGCTTATAAAACATATTAAAATTTGTACAGAAAAACATGAAAGACTGTATATCAGATTTGCAGATGTACAATCAAACATAGATTTAAAAAAAAGTCAATAAGTATCCAAGCAAGATGTCAATCGCGAAGGTTACAAAATCTACAAATGAATTAACGGGACATTTTTCAAATCAATAGGTTAAGTTAGAAATCAAAATTTTAATCGTCCGATGTTCCTAATAGAAAGAGGTCTGAAGTAATAGGATGTGGCTAACACGGAAAAAATTGCGTTTGTCATTTTTGCGTTACAAAAAGAGAAATTATGTTTCCAACATTTGTTTCATTTTCTTTTTCATTCTAAAATTTTGTATTTAGCTTCATTTTAATATAATGTTATATATATCCATAGTATTTATTATTTATTAATAATAAAATAATTTACACATTAACAATTTAATTAACAACCTTAATAATAATAACATATATTTTCTTTAAAATCTGTTAAAATTTATAAAATTTATTTGTTATATGGTAAAATAACCTCTTCAAATTAGGAACCTAGTTACCTAATATGGGAAAAAGGCATATGTTTTCTGAAACAATTATGTCTCAAAAATTAATAATTTTATAACGTATTTAGGAGAATAATTGTACACATATATTTTCATAAAATATTGTACATACTTCACCAAATCAAATATAGTATTATGGACAAAGTTAGTTAAGCTCTTACAACCTCTCCATATTAGGCAACTTTACGTCGGTCACCTTGGGACTTACATATTCGTGATCAGTACGTCAAAAACTATAAAATAAGATCTATGTGGATTCAAAACTTTTTTTCTGAATAAAGTAGGCCACTAGCCTATAGGCACTTGGCCGAACTCCTTGAAAATATCATTAAGAAAGTGAGTTCGCAAATCAACTATCTCAAGGATTACTACCCAACTACCCAAAGGCGATTTTAGAAAATTCGTGGCTGCTAATGGCTTCTTGTGTCCTCGCATATGATGCTGCGCGGAAGAGGGCGAACTGTTCTTGTGAGAAAAATTCTCTACGTCTGCATTAGCCGTCCGCGCGTGCGTACTACCTTCAATGAAAGAGAACGAACGGGGGACATGCATCATTAGCAAGAGACACGAGATGGAAAAA
>NW_022639531.1:848875-858141 GCF_010583005.1 Odontomachus brunneus
AGAGAGAGATAGGAAGCGTTACGCAATCTTGTCGTCATACTTGTCAATAATAGCTTATTTATTGCATCGTTACGCGCTTGTCTCTTTTTGTCACGCGCGACTACGTTGTCGACCACGCTGTCCTTTTCGATTCCGCGCGGTTTCTTTCACGTTTTATCAGAATGACTAACTCTAAGCTCGACGCGAGATCGAATGAATTTGAAATTCAGATACGAGATACTGCGGCGATAATCACGATGATGTAGTGGCGGTTGGTTGAGCCGCCGCCGAGTTACGTCGAAATACCAAAAATCGTTTTCGCGGATTCTCGTTGAATAGAGGAGACCGGGGCTAGATGCCCTACATTTTAGAATTTCGAAGTTACAGCTTTTCAGATAATTAATTGTTGTGATTGAATGTACAAACATGATAGAGACAATCTTATTTTACGTATTAATGCCTGCCACGATTCTGTTAACCGTATATTTTGTTTTGTAATAACCAAAATACAAATATGCAGCGACATAGCCATCCTAACCTGATACCGTATTCAGTTGCGCAAGATAAGAAGGCCACGTATAAAATATGTATCCTGATTAGTAGTTTCCGCGAGAGGTTTCCACAGCTCTTCTGCCGGTCTTTAATTATGTGCCAACTTTATCTCGCCCGTCCATATGCTCCATTTCAATCATTTTATGAATGAAAGTTACACTTATTATCGGAAACAGTATATTATGCAAGAAATTTCACTCTAGCTAGTAACATCGCTTAATTTGTTGTTCAGTCACAATGGGGAATATTAATAGAAAATCTCAAGAGGCCTGAAAATTATTTTACCAAATCAATTTTTTCTTTTTCTTAACTGTAATACTGTTTTGACTTTAATGAAACTCAGAGAAAAGTATTTACACGCAAAAAAATAACTTAGTAATATCAGCTAAACCGCGGTAGCTGATTCAAACTTAGTCAAAAGGCTAATCGTTTAGCTGTCATTGCTAAGAATTGGCTATAACAGTTAAAATGCATTCGCTATAAAATACAAATATATTAGGTGAAATTAAAAATGCACATTATTTCAAATAGCTAAGAAAATGACAATTATTCCTAAATTTCTTATCGTATGCACATGTTAAAGAAGTTTGTCGCACAGCTACAATCATTTGCTACAGTCATTTGTTTCTAGCAGCTAATATTTCTCGCTGTAGCGCCTAAGTTTAAACAGCGAATAAATTTAGCTTCGGTAGTATCAATATTAGCTGTCCCTATTTCAGTGACACATCTTATCTGCCATAGCTATTTTTTAGCTTTGGAAGCTAATTCTTTTTTTGCATGTGTGTTCCAAAAGGACTATTTCGCGATTTTGTACCGCTATTCTTCTCAAGATAAAAAAAAAGCACATGAACAACATATCCCTAGAGCCATATAGTCCCGCTCTTCTCTATGGCCGCTTTCTCTCTTTTTCTTCCCCCCGTCCTTCTCTCTCTCTCCGGAACACAGGCGCGAGCGGTATTCGTCCCCGGAATATATCGCCCTTCGCGGTCCTTCGCCCGACTGGCGATACGATCTCGGTGCGCTATCGGCCATCGGCAAACATTGATTTCGGCCGAGGACGCGGCTCTCTATGTATAGCGCGTTGCGCTTGCCGCTTAATGCATACGTGCAATGCCGGAGAAATTCACGAAATTATTCACTATATGCGTGGGAGGACTCCGCTTGCGACGGCCGCACGCACGCGACAAGTTTTACGTGTAATTCGCGTGGTGCATCGCCGATTGCGTGCACATTAAGGCATATGAACGCTCGGATATACGAAGCCTTCCACCCCCGCTTATCCGAGTGTCTCAGACACATCGCGCTGCAGACGGTGCGCCCACGGTGTAACGTATACGCGCCCCCTTACAAAATCGCTCGATACGTCGCGCCCGGCACGACTCCGCATTTTCGCTCGAAAGCAGGCTCACCCGTGGTGAGCATCCCTCGTATGCGACTCCGCGTGTGTACGCGTGTTTCTTATGCGTCGTACACTCGACTCGCTCGTCCATTAAGTTTCACGCAATATACATTTTATTTGTTATTACACAATGCGAATCGGCCACAGAAGAGAAAATCTCGGCGTTTTCATCGGTGCTTCCGTGTTGGCTTGTGATAATGATTTTGTATGACGGGGTACGTATTCAGCTCGAGATTAAGTTCTTGCCGAACTCAACTAGAAGAATTAGAAGAATATTTTATTTTATGAAATGTGCTTATCTGCGTTTCCCCGAAACGCGTACGTTACGTGTTCCCATATGGGAATTTCCCAAGACTTTCCCGGCATAAATTCCGATCAGAATGCCCAACTTTGTCTCGAAATTAGTCATCTCACTATGATACCGACTGGCAATCCCACATTCTTGGGTTCTTCGTTAAAAATCTGAACAGTTCAATAGAAACTATTTTTTACAATCGATAACGTCCATATACTTATATGGTATCAAAGGATTCTTCCCAGTTTAGCTGACATTTCGGAGCATATTTTGTGATGCAAGTGTTTTTAAAAAAGAAGTACAGTTGCGGCTTGAAAGTGGAAGGCAGTAATGAGTTTTTCCGGTGCATTATGCATTTTTCCATAAAAATTGTGTTAAAGTTTGACTGGGATGTTTTGCTTCATCCACTATATTTATCCGACATTGCCCCCTCTGATTATCATCTGTTTCGTTCATTATAGAATTCCTTTGGCGGTATAAACTTCGCTTGTTTAGAAGATGTGAAAAATCACGTGGAACATCTCTTCGCTGGAGAAGCACAAGAGTTTCACGAGAAGGGAATTATAAAATTGCATGAGAGATGGCAAAAGATTGTCGTATAGAACGGCGCACGTATTATTGATTAAAATCGTTTTCAACAAGAGTAAGATGCATTTCAATTTTGTTGAAAAATCCGCACGAACTTGTAGATCAATAGATCCCGAGGAATTTTCTATGCAGGTTATACGCGGAGATTTTCCATTGGTCCTTTCGACGGAATTCGCAGAGTTGATGCGGAATCAAAATTTCAGACTCCTTCACGGTGTCCTTAACCCCCCCCCCTGCCTCCCTCCCCCGCCTGCGGCAAATGCGGCAGAGAGCGCGGTGCGATTTTTCGGAGACTCGCCAAGGCGGGAAGAGCGCGCGAGAGGAAGAGCAGCAGATCGATCGGGGCTGCAACCGCCGCTCTCGAGGCTGCAGCGGCGCTTTTCACCGTGGCGATAAATTCTGGAACTTGCAAGCTCGGGACACCGACATGCGGGGCCGCCGCCGCCGCCGCCGCCGCTGCCGTCGCCGCTGCCGTTGCCGTGCGCGAGAGAGCCTTCGTGCAAAATATTTCAGCACCCTGGCGCAACTCGGGGCCGGATCCGGGGCGTCGAATTGATTATTGAACAAACAGTGTGATACCCGACTTACGCCCGTGACTGTTCTCGGAAAGAACTGCAATATGCAGAACGCTCGTGAGCGATGTAATCGGGATTTCGTATCGCTCGCGCTCGATGACATGCCCGCTACCGCAAAGAGCCCGATTAAAAATTGAGCAGCGTTGCTGTAATAAAGGTGGCAACATTCGAATGAGATATTTTCTTCACAATAGAGACGGATACCGATGGAGGGCGGGAGGGGGAAGGAGAAACAGAAAGAGTTTCGAGGATAACAATCGCCTCGTGATATTTGATTACGTTTATCGGGGATTTGTGTGTTATTGCGATTGTATGATAATGAATAACGTTTACTACGCGATCGCCTCATCTATATTGCATTCATTTTCCTCCTCTCTTTTCTCTTTCAGTTTTTTTTCTTTTTTTCTCCCCTTCTCTCTCTCTCTCTCTTTCAGGCGTGCACGCGCTGAGCGCGCGATGTGCACTTTTTTCGCGCGCACCCGTAAAAATTCGATATCGAATTCGCGATGTGCGCATATTATTACCGTAATTCGAGATCTTCGCCCACGTAAAACCAAGGGACGTGTATAAATATGAATCCCATATTAAAATCTAGATATTCATCGGTGGATTAATAATACTCGCGTCGAGCGCACTTCGCGAGAGAGGAGAGGTAATTATTTCGCGAAATAAAATATTTTAAGCGTTACACTCTGCGCGCGCGCGTGTGAGCCGCGGTCTCATAACGCACATTTCGTCGATTATTCGTCGTCGCGGCACATCTCTCCTTCTGGGCGTGAGACCTTTCATCGAGGCGTTTTGACTCGCGTTATAAGCGCTGTACACCGCGAGGGAAGAAGGCCGCTTCATTATTCACGGCCGATTCTTTATTCATCCGCGCTATCTCGCGGTGGGACAGAGGTGTCTGATTAAAAACAGCATGTCGGCGGCGGACGTCGCGCACGAAACTCTTCGCTCGCGCGGAAAAGCGGAAACCACGTTTTGTTTTATGCAGTATCCGCATAAACGGTTTTGCGATAATTCCTCCTTTGGATCAATCATTCTGCCAACAAGCGGGTAAATAATATTTCTCTCCCTCTCTCTCCTCCTTTCTTCCTCTCCCTCTCTCTCTCTCTCTCTCTCTCTCTCTTTCTCTCTCTCTCTCTAGATTATAACTATAAGTCGCGTCAATGCGAAATAACTCTTTTCTTTCAGCTATGCAACGTGAAATACAATTTCACAATGGCAGGGAAAGACGATTTAGCCGAGCCTCTATACGTATCTGCTGCGTTCAGCGCGGGTATTATCGCAACGTTCGCAAATAGTGCCTATCTCTTTCCGGAAGCACAATGATGTTTAATTCAACGCCAGGTCACCTGCACCACTTACGCATCGCCCGGCATAGTTTTCACTTTATACATTGTTCGATAGACGGGCAAGTCGCCTTCCTAGAACGGCGAGGAATCCGCGAGGCTCGCGTTTCCCGCGACACCCTATACAATACGTCAACACGCCAGCGAAGGGTTAAACGAGTATGGGGCATCGACTTTTGGGACGCGTTGCCGCGAGATATCGATCCCTTCGACCTCCTTCGCTCTCGGTCTTCGTTCGCACCGACGGAGAGAGAGAAAGAGAAAGGGTTTACATTCGCATGTCAACTCGCGGAGGGTTGGTTTGCATGAAAATTGACGCGCGCCCGCGGGCGAGGTTCCTCGCAGGGTCGGCGAGAGAGTGGGAGGGGAGTTGGGATCAGACAGCACGTAGGTAGGGATGTGCGATTTATGAGATTTTGTATCGCGCGATAAGACCTTTTTTAAGAATCGCAACAAATGCGATACATCGCAGCACAATATTGTATCGCAAGTATGATTTTAAATCGCGCGCGATTTTATATCGCTAACTCTGTTTTTGATCATAAGAGAATGCCTGAGGCATGACGGAAACCGCAATGTTTAAATATAAATGTTAAACATATTAAAAATAAACAAATCAACTCTTCGTATTACATCAAAGTATTCCTTGAAATATCTACTGTAAGAAAACACAAGTTTTACCGTGAATGAATAGATAAGAATGAAAGCATAATAAAGTTAAATGTGATGTTTTTTTAAAGATATCACTCAACCTCATTATGCTTTCTACGTGGGGCAAACTGGGAGATATTTTATGAAACTTGTTTATGTCCGAATCATTAATTTTCAAGTATTTTTAAAAGTAACTTATTAAGACATGCAATATATAAAGATATGTTATTGCATATTTAATTAATTATAATTATTTATTGACAACATTTTTGTCATAAAATAATAAAATTACTGTTTTATTGAAATATTAATGACAATGAATATTAAATGTAGTAATCTTTGGTTATCTTCTAAAACATGTATAAAGAAAATATATAAAAATCATATATAAAAAGAAATTATGCAATTTAATATTTTAAAGCTGTTATATATATACATAATCCCATATCATGCCTCTAAATATATAAGTTTGTATTAGATAGTATAAAATGTCATAGATAGTCGCACGATATAAGGGAGTCGGAGCTAGTTGGCCATCGGGAAAAGTTGACAAAATTTAGTTATTTCTAATATTTTCTAACAAGCTGCAGAATTAAGAATTAAGCAAGATTTTTAAACGTGTCAAAGATGGCTTCTGATTCTCAAATCTGTTAAAGAACAATAGGAATAATCAATTTTGCCAATCTACCCGGTAGCCAAATAGCCCCGGTCTCCCCTATACACTTAACTACAATAACGAGTGACTTTGAATTGCAGGCGCGATTTTGCGATAAAGGTCCAACTGTATATCGCATTGCGATTCAGGAAAAGAAAATCACAGTGCTTGCGATATATCGCAAAGTCGCACATCCCTACACGTAGAGCGAGAACGGAATCATCGGTTCGGCGAACTTTAGCCCGCGAGAAGCAACTTCTCTCCGACGCGAGAGCTGTCTTTCAAATCTTTGTCACGCCGCGAAAAGTTGGCCGAGGCGATCGAAGCGCGCGGCCTCGCGACTCCGCGCGCTTTCCACGTCGAAAGCGATCGCTCGCGCCGCGATTATTTCGACCGACGGTTGTCGAGACGGCGCGCAACCACGATGGCACAGCGTGTAGCGATATAATGAACGCATAATGAGATTCCGATAAGAGTCCAGTCCATATAAAATTCTCACGTGCTCGAAGACTTTTTGTGAGATACCGAGCGACGGCAGATATCTACTCCCGACTCCAGTGAAACGCGCCGCCGCGATTATTTCAAGAGTTTATTCACCAGGTGTGTATTTTCAGGGCGCCCAAGGGCCGTATTTTCAGTGGCGCGACGAGGGAGCTATTCATAAGTCCACTACTTATCGAACAAAATTATGTTTTTATTTACTTATCTCACTGTTCAAATAATAAATGTTAAATTGAAACTGATTTCACGATACTATATTTTGCCATACATCACACAGCACAATGCTATTCAAAGCATAAAACAGCAGTTTGTTGGCCTACAAACGACCACAAAAACTACAAAAATCGTAGTGGATATTATCCTCTCTTCTATGCCACGTTTTCTAATATGTAATATTTATAACGGAAAGTTCTTTATTTGGATGTAATCATTTTTTGCGAAATTATCCTGAAATAATGATCATCTATATTACTTCTACCGTAAAGTTATATGCAGAAAATTGCGAAATTCGACATTAAATTTCTCATGAAAGATGGAGAAAAATCGCATGAAAACTTTAATGTGTTTACTGTCCTCAAATATTAAATTTTTATGTAATTTTAAACACCTATTCAACTGAATAAACTCCTTAAAATTTCGCGGTTCCTTTTATTCCGCATCGTCCTGACTGCCGATCTATCACGCAAGCCTAAAAGAGATGATTCTGAAGACGATGTTGTTAGACAAGATGGCCACGTTGCTGCATGTTCGTATTTTGGTTATTACGAAAGAAAATATACGAAAATAAAGAAAATATAAGAAATATATAAATAAAGTTAATAGAATCGTGGCAGGTATTAGTACATAGAAGAAGGTTTCATCATATTTCACAGTCAGTCGCAACAATTAATTGCCTGAGGAGTTTTAACTTGGAAATTCTAAAACATAGGCATCTAAACCCCGGCCTGCTTCTTCAGTGAAAGATGAACGTTTATACAGACATTCAACGCGTGCGCAAAGCTTCCGTCCGACTTTGAATCGCTCCGCGATGCGTTAATAACCGGAAATGAACTTCGTTCTGATGCGTACCCCCCGATCCCGGCGATTCCGACGATAACTCACGACGCACGGATCTAGATGCCCGTCGAATTTCTTCGTCGCCCAGGTGCCCCCTTACGAACGAGGAAGCGTGAGGCCACCGCGCAGAGCTTTATTAACTTCCCGTGATTTACAGCTGCCCCTCGCGGGTGATACGTTTCCCTTCAAAATGAGCGTGCACGCGCGAGTTGCAATTTAATTGCGAAAGAGTACGGCAGCGGATGATTTACGGCCGTTCCGTTACGGCGTCGTTCCCGATACGGCTCTCGTTACGAATCCTCGGTTACCATTTGTAATGTGCGTCCCGGGCCCGCGAGATCATGCGCGCGGCTCGATCGGGGATATAAAGATTAATCGGAGCTGCGAGAGGGCGACGCCTTTTCGTTAACGCTCTCGCGAGATCTTCACACGGAAGAGCAGCAAACGCGCGTCTCGAAAAGCATGATGTACTATGCGTACATTATTTTGAAAGAAAGCTGCTGTGATCGTCGGCGTTTGACTTTGTTCGACGAAGCGCCGACTGTAGATCCGTGAGACGAATATCGGACGATTTATAGATTTCTCGATTAATTCGTGAAATGCGAGTTACATCGCTTGAATCACGTCGAGTTGTCTGGAATACAAAAGAAAACGCGAAGTACGTATTTGAGAGTATAACCGGCGATACGGTGTTATCGATTTGGTATTACGGAAGCCGTACTAAGGATATAACTCGACCAGACAGCACTGCGCGAGTATCTGTAATTATTATTGTCTTACGATGACGCAAACAGAGGTTCGATTATCCGACTTGAATCTCGTCGCTTTCGCCGCGACGCCATATACCCGGTTGTAGCTTCTTATTCTCCAAGGTTCTTTTGCTTACAAACCGATTTATTTTATTTTAACATCCCTAAATGTGTAGTATGCTATTTTTCACAAGATCCATGTAGTGGAAAGACCAAACGATCGAATTAAATATATGCTTACTCTGTTTGTTGTATACATTCCTCCTTTCCCTTCTCCCCTTTCGACAATACTTTTGAATGAATTCTCGAAAATCGAGCATCTACCTCAACGAATCATCCAACGAGACAAAGTTGCCAGTCTGTCAGACGGAATCGCGTCGTGAGAGCCGCGTTAGTGCGTCTTGGAGGGCCGCCAGGCGGCCCGGGGAGAGGAGGACCCAACGAGCTGCGAATTCGCAAACTCGATCACCGGTCTCCCTTGCCGGCCGCGCGAGGTAAACGGACGACAACGCGATACGTGTGGACTCGGTGGGCTCGGTAGGTAGGTAGGTAGGTGGGTAGATAGGTGGGTAGGTAGGTAGGTAGGTAGGTGGGTAGGTAGGTAGGTAGGTAGGTATACGTAGTCAAGCGCGAGTTCAGGCCAAAGTCTAACAGACACGACACACCTCCGACCTTCCTATCGATCTGCGGCCGGAGGTTTTACGCGTCCTCCACCCTCCGTAAGCTCGACGACCCTCCGTCCACCCTCTCTCTGTCTGACTCTATATATACATATCTCTCTGTCCCTCTCTCTCTCGCTTTCCCTCTTTACCTCTCGCTCACAGCCGTAACCCTCTTTCACCCTCTCTCCTCTCTCTCCTCTCTCTCTCTCTCTCTCTCTCTCTCTCTCTCTCTCTCTCTCTCTCTCTCTCTCT
>NW_022639531.1:858151-875993 GCF_010583005.1 Odontomachus brunneus
TTCCGATGCGTCGGGCGTCAGCGGGAGAAACTTTCAATAGTAGCGGGCCACGGAGTAGCTGGAGTTACGACCGGCGATACTTTCCGGCACGTCCAGAGCATTGTCGCGATACAATGTGCCGTGACCAGCGACTGGCATTATATAGGAAAGAGGAGAGAAGAAACAAGTAACGAAGGAAACAACCGGTCGAATCGACCGGAGAAAGATACAGCGCGAAGGTGCAGTCGGCGTTGTTAATGTCGACGATAACAGCGAGATAACAAACACACAAACGGGAAAATCGCTCGGCTCTTCGCCAATCGTCGGCGCGACGATAAAGTCTTATTAAGTCTCGGCAAACGGGTTTCATCCCGCGCGCCGTCTGTATGTATTCCGGGTGAAGTTACGTTTATTTCATAAAGGCGCTCTCTCTCTCTCTCTCTCTCTCTCTCTCTCTCTCTCTCTCTCTCTCTCTCTCTACCCCCCTTCTCTCCTTCCCTCAGTGCCCAAGTCCTGGCGAGAAGGAAAGGCGAACCTGCCGAGCCCCTCGCCATGAGAGCGAGTTTCTCGTCCACCTCCTCCACTATCGCCACCTTCCTTCCCTCCCTTCCTCCCTACTTCACCCCCGTCTCGTCCTTCGTGCTCTCGCAACCCCGCACCCTCGCAACCCGTTTCTATCGCACCCCTCGTCACCTACGGGCTCTCGTGAGCGAGGGGAGTGAAGGGAGAAGACGTAGCACGGCGCGAAGAGAAAGAGAGCCAATAATGCGTCTTTACGACTCCGCGCTTTCGCAACACAGTCGCGCCAGCTATGCGCGCACCGCGGCCGTTCTCGATTTGATTTAAAGACGAGCTGCCGCTTTAGCGCCTCGCGGACCGAGATGTATCGTTCGCGGCGGCCCACGCGAGATCGACCGTGCGAAAAAATATTGTCCGGATTTCTGTAAGTCCCGGCCTAACCGCCATCACGACAAGACATGTTCGAACAAGTTCGGACCTTGTGATTTTTTGGAACGTGCCTTAGAATTTTCCAAGACTACTCTCGAGATATATCATAAATCGGAATAATGGCGTTGGAGCATAACTCTTAGAGAGACCTGGAGCCAAATATTGAAATTGAAGTTGAAGTCTGGGTTTCTGTCGAGCGGAGGAATGTCGAAATTGCGAGCTCGCAAATCAACATCTCCTCGGCCGTGGTGAATTTCAACGAGTCCAATTTTTTAATCGCTAGAGACAGAGAGGTTTCCTTCTCTTCCTTTCTCTTCTCTTCACGATACCACACCGTGATCTTTGGCGGAGGGTGCTTTTCAGATCGCTACGCTGCACTTGCACGGACGCGTAACATTGATCTACGATCTCAAAGTCGGATAAGACATTATCAAAACAGTTGGCACAGTATGCCAACATATTCATATTAATACGAAGACAACGGTTACCGGTAAACAATGCTTCACGCCGAGGTACATGGCTGAAAATATAGTTTTTGTCTAGTGATTCTTTCCACATACACACACACACACACGCACGCACACACACATACACACACCTTGAAATCTCCCATCGGAGCAAGATTTGATATGAATTTATTTTAATTACGGCTTGTTTTCCCGCAAAACTGAAGGTACGCAGCAGCGACCTGATACATCTCTCTTGCGGGATATTACTTCGCCAATCCAGCATTCGATGTTTCCGCGATCGAATTTTCGCCAAATAACGGTCCGCGCCAAACGTTTCGTCAAGGAGCTCGAGCTTCGCAGCAGAGGAGGCGATAGTTTCGAGGCGTTAGTTTCGAGGCGTTCTGTATAAATAAGCGTGGCGATGCGCGGGAGACGTGCGCGAATAATGAATTCGGCCGATCTTCGTGAAAGTGGGAGCTATCGTGAAACGTCAAGGAGGCGCGCGACCGCCGCCGTCGCCTTCTCCTTCTCCCCCCTTCCCCTCCTCTCACTTCTTCACTCGAAATATCTCCGTTACCGGACGAGAGCGAGAGCGCGGCATGGCCAAAGTCCAGAAAACTGAAACCAGAATTTCTCGAGCGCTCGGTATTTCTGGACACGGGCGTTCGGGAATTCATGGCCGGAACGACTTTTCGTCACGCTGGAAATTAGTTGGGGAAGCACGGAGGCTCATCGCGTCGTAAAGTGTCGCTTGCGATTTGCGCAAGCTTCTTTTTTCCCGTAGTGTCTCGAGACGATGCAACGAACGAAATCTGCGCTACGTTCTAACGGAATCGACAGTGGTCGAATTAACTTTTGCGCTGTAAAGATTGGACCCCGGCAGAAGTAAGAATTAGGCAAATCTTGGAGAGTCACCGAACGGTTATGTTGAGGCATGATTCTTAGCAGGAAATACCGTTAATACACACAAATAACAGATTCATACTTCTATTAATTCATAACTTTTTACTACTTCCCAATTTTTACTCCTATCAGACCTGCAACCTCTTAAATGCCTTGCGCGTTTGCATAGAGGGAGAAAAAGCTCGCGTGAAATTGCATGTACGATAAGGTAAACTTGATGGCATGATGGTCATACGGAAAAAATGATCGTAGAGGCTGTGATTTCTCCAATAATTACTAAAATAGTGCGCTTTTATAGTCATTCTCAAAGATAATCGATATTTACATAGTTTAGTTACATAGTTTATGTGCGTATACTTAGTACTAAAATTAGTATGAAAACGTACTATTTAACAATTATTGGGGAAATTACAGCTTACTATCTTTTTTATATCGTTCTGTAATCATATTCGTTTACTCTGTATATAAAACAGAGTTCTCTGTATATAAAACTTTACTTCTGTATATAAAATATTTCGTGGAAGCTAGCATAAGCTTCATATAAATATTCATATGATCACGCGATAATGATAAAAATTAAGACGAAAGAGAGAGAGAGAGAGAGAGAGAGAGAGAGAGAGAGAGAGAAAAATAGAGAAGCGATCGAAGCGAGCTCGAGAGCAGGCAAGCAAGAGGAATACGAGAAAAAAGTAGCTGCACGCAGATTAATAGCAGGAGCTACAAGGAAAAGAGCACCGAAAAAGAGGGAGAGAGCGCATTCCCGCGCGAAAGGAAGGAAGGAAAAAGAATGAGAGAACGAACGAGACAGGAGAGAGGGAGAGAGAGAGAGAGCCGTTGAGTGACGACGGTGCGATTGCGTATCGACGCATCGTGCACGTCGCGATGCGCGTCATTGTGCATCCGCCGCGCTACACGGAACGGCATTAATGCGCACGAGTCACGAATCACGATTATTTCGGCCTGGCCCCGCGCACCTCCCGCGGTTCCCGCGTCTTTTCCTTTCTTTCTCGCTCTCCCGCCGCTGCACCGGATCGTCTTTGTTGCGCCGATGCGAAGGCTAAATATATCTTTTACGGACACACAGGAGACTATCGACAGAACCGCGGAGCGAGAGACGTCGGATTCTCGTTTAAAGCGTACCCTAATAACACGACCAAGGTCGCCGAGTGTATTTTCGTGATCCAAATCAAGAAGTTCGGCTGCCCGCGCGCGCTTTTTAGAAAAGCCACGTGTATGGAATCAGGCGAGCGGTCTCGTCTAGACGATTGACGCAGATCGGCGGATTCTGAACGGTCGTGTCTTCGCGACCGATCGGAAAGTACCGGGTTTTAGCGCGAAGTAACGATTAGCAGAAATGCGCGATACTCCTATGCAGTAGCGCGACTAGGAAACTGTATACTCACGGGGTACGAAACAAGTGATGAAGCGACGAGATATTTCGCTGTTTGTATGGCGACACACTGCTCTTGCAACGAAGGTCTAACTCACTACTGCGAACGATAATCAGTCTTCAGATAGAAGTAGCTACTAAATGGAAGGGTGAACTTTTTACCTGCAGTTGCTTAAACCAAAAGCACAGAGTTTCATCAAAGCCAGCCAATCACTGCCAGCAACAGAAGGTTGGCCTAACAAAGAACTGCCTATTGAAGAATCACCGCTAAGTCAATATGGAATAGGTTACAATGCAGCCGCCTATTGACAGACTTATTTTGAAGCAGATTTGGTATCTATTAATGGCCCAGCACAGGGCAATGGTAGGGAAAGAAAGGAAGAAGGAAGAAACCTTGCTCTCCAGCAAGAGACACAAGACCTTTCCACTAGCCATTCCACTGGCTAGGTATTATCTTAAGATTATTTTAAGACGATATCAAAATGATATAAACAGCTATGTCTTTTATTGGTAAGCAATCTTTCTTTTGTCTTTCCTTGGACTTTCTGTTCTTCCATTCCCCATCACTAGTACTGGATCTATTGTGAAATGAAGATCAATCATTAGCTGATCTATGATGACCGAGATTCCGTCGGTTAGTGACGGGAATGCTAATGCGTACGGAAAATTTGGCAAGCAATAGAAATCGATCCGTATGGGGATCCCACTTCGATCGTACACGTCATCCGCCCATAATCATCGTCACTTTGCCGAATTAAACGCGAGAATCCAATTAATCTCACGTCGTCGGCCGCAAGTGTCGCGAGAGGCAATAATCCTCTCTTGACCTTTGCACGTGTCGACACATACAATCATGCACGAATCAATTTCGCGTGTCCGATCTGCGCGATATGACGATACACGCATCGTACATCGATACGCGCGCGAGTCTCTTGTGTGGTGTTAAAAGAAGACCTCAAGGCCGCCCCGGAATTCCGCGGAGGAATAATACTCAAACGTGTCGAACCGAGCGAGCAAGCGAGCGAGAGATAGAGGAAAAAAGAAGCAGAGAGAGAGAGAGAGAGAAAGAGAGAGACAGAGAGAGAGATGGAGGGAGTGGGGGGAGAGAGGGAGAAAGAAAGAGAGAGAGAGAGAGAGATACGCCGACTTTCCTCAATGTCACTACGCGTCGTCCTCGTTATCGCGCGCTTCTGACGTCGTCGATAACGGCTCGGCGTGCATACTACGCCAACTGCAGTGTCGTCGTATCGATCGCCGATAGAGCGAGATCCGCGTACGTACGGAGGCCGAGAGGAGGGTAGCCGTCGAGTAACTCGCACCGTTCCATCGCCGGCTTGTTCGTTTCCGTTGGCTGCTTCGGCGCACAACGCAGCGCGTAATCAAGTGGTATAAATAATTCCGACGCGCAGCCATGAGCCAGGCGGTCGGTCGGTTGGACAGGCGACCGTCTGTCCGACCGACCGACCACTCGTTCGTTGGTTGGTCGGTTCGTTCGTTTATTCGTTCGCCTGTGCATGGCTTAATCCCCTGTTATGACACGCCAGAAATCGGGATGCCATGTCACGCGTCACTGCGCGCTGCAAACAGCCCCGCAATTTGACCTTACGCCTCTCACCACTTCCCTTGTCCCTCACTCTCTCTCTCTCTCTCTCTCTTTCTTCTAACGCCTGCCGGCAATTTTGAAACTTTGAAATCTGATCACGACAAAACCCTACGGAGAATCCCTCCGATGGATGCGTATTTTCACCCATTGATGACGAGACACAACGTCGGGAAGCTTCTTCCTGTAGAAAAATCTTCTTCGTGTAGAAAAACTATAAAATAAGTACGTTTAAATACGTTTGAAGTTGAATTTGTTCCTTTTCTCCCGTAAAATTTACGACCGCGAGATATTCTTCAGATTAATGTTAATTGAACCCTGAATGACGCAAATAAACGCGATGCTTACTGTGCACGCAACTCAAGATTAATGCGCCAACTTAATGTGCGAGTTTCGTTCGACTAAATTAGAAACAGTAATTAAAGGATCGCACAAATTGGAATTCTCTCAATGAACACTGCCTGTACAAGTCGTCCACTAAGAAAACTGGCTTCACACACATAATAGCTATGAACTAGAACTCAGCAAACCACGTTGAAAGCACAGTTACCTTAATATCGCTCGACTAATTTTGAATCATCGGTGAAACGCGGAAGATAACGGAATCCGCTTGCGGATTTTTGCGTCGTGAATTTTTATACCCCGCCCAAATTCAAAGCTCATCGGGCCGACGCTCCCGGCATTTGAATCAAAGTAAATTCGTTGAAATTATTTTTGTAACATACATAATCACGCGTTTTTGACTTTCCAGATATATGCCGCTTAGTTGGCTACCGGTAAGCTGGCGATTATTTCTGCTATTTTCTAACAAGTTACAAAATTAAGCAAGCAAGATTGTCAAACATGCCCCAAAGATGGCTTTGAAATTTCTGATTGCTTGATTTTAAAATCTGTTAAAGAACAGTAGAAATAATCGATTAATAATCAATCAACTAGCCTCAGTCTCCCCTAACGTTCACCAAATTTATCATAAAAATGCCCCGTACTTTTCCAGAAGCTTTTGCGCCGTTATTTGTAGACAACTCCTAGGTATCGATTGTGTGCGGAGAATTCTAAGAGATTGAGTCACTCCGCAAACAAACAAAAAAATAAAGGAATTCAAATCCACTTATCTACATGATTTTCTTAGAACCGTAAGAAGCCATGGAATATCGGTGTGATATTGAGATGCACGTAAAGAAATATTCGATATTCGTAACTATTACATCGAGAAATAATGGCTGCAAATTATAGTCAAGAACAGCATTTCTTTATTGAATTCTACTATAATGTTAGCGATGATAATCTTGGATTTTTTTATCCCTCAGTGTAAAGAGACGTCGAAAAGTATAACTTCTAACAGACTAACGCCCCGGATTTACGAGCCGGTCATTAGTGCAACGGAACCGGTGCATCAAGGACAGAGAGAAGAGAATGTGAAAGAGAGAAAGAGAGAGAGAAAGCGCAGAATGTCCGCACGCGAACCATGGAGCGCAATGGATGCTTCTATTATCGGTCGCTCGACCGCTGAGATGCCGTTAGACGACGGTCAATCTATTGTCCTACGTGTGCGCATGCAACGTGCGCCGTGAGAGAGTGAGAAAGAAAAATTGTGAAAGAGAAAGAGGGGCGTGTTCGAGAGAAGCGAGCGAGCGAGCGAGCGAGCGAGCGGGCGAGCGAGTGAATGAATCGGAGCGAGCGGATGAACAAACGAACGAACGTGCGAGACTTCGACCAGGCGACAGAATTAGCCCGTCGCGCTGTACGAGGAAAATCGGTACGCGGTCGCGATGCCTTCGACGTTGTTCGTCGGCAGCCTTCGTATAATATTATCAAATTTATATCATGTTCAAACATCCGGCCCTCGTACGACGTTCGGTTTCACTAAATGGTTACTGTTGACTTGAAAGTCGTGAAGATAGTGAGGATTTTTTGTCTTTTCCTTTTTTCTAATCTGGATTTGGAATGCGCTACCAGAAGATGTAACAGAACATACAACAGTCTCGTTTTCTTTGTTTCAAAGCTTTATAAAATGCTACTGAATTGTGGGGAGAGAGTAACATGTGTTTTCCTGTCCGATGTGTACCGTGAACTTGTGAGATCCTATATTGTTGCATGATTTTGGAACAGCATTAATATCACAACTTTCTATTCACACCATCACTATGAAATATACTATTTATATGCATGATATAGTTACTATTTTTCTTTACATTTCTTTTCTCATACTTTTACTTTTCCAAGTAAATTTAATGGTGGTCTTTTATTTGTATATAACATGACACGACAGCGCACTATGCAGATAGAACACATCAGCTTGTGCAAAAAGATCTCTATTATTTTTTAAACAACCATGTAAACTTTCGAGGTATTAATAAAAAAGAATAGTGAATCAATGCGCGTGACAGTGAATATTATATTGTTTCCAGCGCTATTATATTTTTGTATGAGCTGCTCACTTCGATACTTCAACTTCTGTAATTTTTTTTTCATTGTGTACCTGAAGAGATATTTCACCCCAGAATTTTAAATCTATCTATTTATCTAATTTTCTGTCCGACAAAATATGAGCGACGCATAGATGAATGCGGATGAAGAACGATTCTTAGTTGCTAAGCCTTGCAAAGAAGAAAATTCCGATTAAAGCAGAAGAAAAACGGGAAAGGAAAAGCACATTCGTTTGCACCCTCGGAATGATCCCACCAAACACGAACGACGGAAATAAAGCCTACATTTATAGTAACAGCGGGTGAATGGAATCAAAAGGGTGAATCACTTCCGCTCTTTTCAACGTAGTACACGGAACGTAGAACTCTTTCGATCGCCCTAGAAACAGCAGATTTTACATCCAACCGCCATGTGCTTTCTGCGCAAGAGAGAAAGAGAAAGATAGATTGATAGAGAAATAGAGAGAGAGAGAGAGAAATGTGCGAATTTTCGACTTAATTTGATTAATACCAACGATCGTAATATAAATTAATTAGAAGAAGCGAGATAATAATAACAAGAGTAATTGAGTAAACGACGCCATATTGACGCGTAAATGACGTCGAGAGATCGAAAGCACTCTTAAAAGAGGGAGAGTAGAGGGGAAGGAGGAGAAAGAGAAAAGGAGAGATTGATTATAGTTTCAGATTCCTCTCGAAATGCATAGAATTATTACATTTATAAAAAGAGTTCACATTTATAAGAGATCCAATAATAAGCAAAATTAATATTGCACTTAAAAGCTAATTGCCAAATTTTCATAATACAAAAGTCGAATAGCCTTGTAAAGTTCACTTGATCTTTTTCGATAAGTATGAGAATCTCTCTCTCTCTCTCTTTCTCTCTCTTTCTCTCTCTTTCTCACTGATAAATAACGAATTTAAATCTATAGAGATCAAATAAGACATATGATCAACAGTTAGACATACTATTTAAAGTCAATTAATTTTTTTTTTACTATTTTTTTTACTATTAATGTTTTTTTTGCAATCTATACTTATAACTGGTAGTTCAGCTAAAATTATAGCACTGTAATCAGTAAAATCACGCTGAAAGAATCAGTTAAATACTAACGTTCTGTTTTCACTATTGATGCAATTTATAAATGCAATCAGGGTCATCGCACGCGAGATATATAGAATATGTTAATTCCATCGTCGCAAACGCAGAAAGCTATATACAGCGTATAACGAATTTTTGTACTACAGATTTTGCAGCAAAATCTTACTTCCGTAAATAAAAATCGAAAATAATCAGATTAGAGGTATAAGATGGGACAATATAGTTGAAAAAAAAGTATTTCCTCTGAAAGTCAATGGATTCACTGACTCAGTCGAAAAAATTTATATTGATTTAAAAAAAACAGATATTTGAAATCGAATAACTTATAAAGCGGCCAGATCATTTTTTACTACAATAATCTTTTCTAAAAATAAAAGTTTCAAAAATTATACAAAATTTGAAAAAAATAATAAAAATGTTTATAAAAAGATAGTACAAAAATTTGAAAAAAATCTCCGGGACTTGGCCAAATTTTGCTGCAAAACTCCGATGATATTAATATTACAACTTATTTACTATAATACTTATGATATTTTTACTATGTGCACCTGTTATTTTTCGAGCACGACACTATTTCACAAACACAATTTCAATACAGATTTCTTTCCATTAATGTTATCTTGCAATGTTTTTGCAATAAAAATGTTATAAAATATTTGTTAAATAAGATATTTATATATCGCGAAATTATTATAAAATGTAACACAGACTCACAATATTTCATAATATTTATAATATCTTAATTTATTTTATATCTTGATCTCGAAAACGAAAGCAAAATCTCGTCGACGAAATATTGTTACACTACTCTTAGGTCCTAACTGTACGCTGTTCCAAACTCAAATGACCAGATCCTACGTGTTCTACAATTTTCTTTCCATTACAGTACAGACCTATAGGCCTGTGGAGAGTTACAAAGAATGCTTTTCACACGTGAAACAAAGTACATTTCTGTTTTACCTTTAACACGTTTCTTCACGTTTCAATGCATCAAAAGACGAGTAAGACCTGGTCTACAATAGGTGATTAGGTGACTTAAACCCTAAGCCTTAAGAAATTGACCAATCACAGACGATTACATATCTCCACATCGTATTTAACTTAATTGGTCAATTTCTTAAGGCTTAGGGCTCAAATCACCTATTGTAGACCGGGATTAAGAGTGGCAGAAGACTACTCCTTTAGATAAATTTGGTGTTATATGCTATTCTAATCTAGAATAAGTATTTACGAAAGAAAGCAAAAAAGCACGCTACAATCTTTATCGTCAAGAACATTCTAAGCTCGTCAAACGAGTCTAGAATGTTCGTTGGAGAATAGACTCGTACGACTGAACAAATATGTCGAAGTTTTTTTTACTTGCATTCGCATTATCGAATAATGTCACGTGAAGGAAAAAAATCGACTCGAACTATATCGAGAAAAATGCCTACCATGTTGCACTTCTATCTTTTCGTTGTATCAATATCATTTTATTGTTATCGTTTTTATTTATTATATTATTATTGTCATCTTATTACTCACTGTCGTTATTTATTATATTATTATTGTCATCTTATTACTTACTGTCGTTTCGTTATATATAACGTTCAATTATAACGCGAAAAAAATGAGACTTTTTACTTTTTCACATACATTTCATGGAAAAGGATATATCCTGTTCTTTCTATAGATCCTACTATTCGTTCTATAAGCAGGTATGAGTTAAGAAGGTTGAATAGGTATCCTGTCTAAAAATAAGAGTTCTAACGAATTGTTCTCTGCGTCAAAGAACTTGTGATGCTTCCCACATTGACGAAAATATTTTCCTTTTACTATTCTCTACTGTATTCTACGCTAAAGCAATTTTTAGTTAATAATAGGGCGAATTTTCTATCTACGGCCTATTGACTTGATTTTTGGCAAAAATACCCCATATCTCAAATAAATACCAACCCCATATAATTTCAATTTAATGCCAAAAATGTTTAAATAACGTTATATATTGCTGTTATAATATTATTTTTCCAGATGAATGTACGTACCGTGATTGTACATTTATTTACTTGTGATTGTCGGAAGTTTATCCTAATAGTATATTAACATCACGAAGATGTTTAGATTTTTCTCGAAATAAAGTTTTCTACACGAAAAAGATAACTATGTTATCTTAGTATAGCTGAATGTTCTGTTAGAACCTGGCGAAAGTTGTAGACTCGGTTGCAGAAAGATACCTGTAGGAGGTTTTCACGCAGTCATTTCTGTTCAACACCAGGTTTTAACGCAACGTAGAATGTTCAAACGAATGTTTTCGGCCACGGTAACAGAGATAGCTCGTCAGCAAGTTTTTCATCTGGTATCCGTTACACGGCTGAAATTTTATTTTTCGTATATTATCATACACTGTGTTTCCAAATAAAAATAACGATTTGTAATAGTAGATTGTACGAATTTAGAAATAGAACAGAACATAAGCACAATAGAGATAATAGATGTAATAGACACGAGGATGATAAACATCGTACGTCATTAACGGTCATTAAGGTCATGATTGCGCCAATGAGCAAAAGCCACCAAGATTTACAAAATTGGATCAAGAGTATAAAAGCGATCAGGATATGGCTCTCGCGCACTCCTAAACCATTAACATCCTGAGAATGTAATATATAATACACACACACACACACACACACACACACACACACACACACACACACACACACACACACACACACACATATTATATATAATAAAGATTTGCACCTAAGTCAATAGTCTTCTATTTGAAGCAAATTTCATATCTACAGAATAAATTTCTTAAAGATTAAAAGCAATTATTGCTCCAATTATAAACATAAGAGACTATGAAGGACTATAATCTCACAATAGGAATTCGTACTTCTGTGGGGATGCAAAAAATACGCGTTTAAAGTTTCAATTTTGATTAACTCAGAGATCAATAAAGCGATTGGTTCGATCGGATCGATCAAAGTTATTTATGGCTCGTAAAAAGCTCATCTTATTATGGTCTCTGATAAAGATTTCTATAAGCATCGATGAATTCTCTCATCGTGAAACATCTTGTGAGCGCGCTCTTTCCATCTTTCGTAAATCTCTATCCTTAGTTTCATAATAATTATAATATTTATAGTTTTCTTATTTATTTTATTAAGGCACTGATCTCAATGCACAAAATTTATCATTTATCATTAATATAATACATTGACATAGAAAAATAGACTACGAAAGAAAAACGCAGACTGTATTCTTTGACGATTGGAATCAGATCAATATTCTACAAGGACTAACTGTTCACGAAAGTTATTGTGTTCAAATGATTATACCGTTATAGTTATAGCAATAATTACAGTGAAACGTTATAATAAATATAAGAAGAAAGAAAGAAACCTTGACTTTGAAATGTTATTCTCGCACCGAGACGTGTATTAAAGAGCCTCCCTCGAAAAGTCGGGATTTTTTGCAGATTCTTATGGATCTTAAGGCCGATTGTTCCAATCTCTTGGTAAGCTACTTAGGACCGGTTTTTCAATAGCAGTTTAAACTTGGATTCAAGTTTAAACTCTATGCAAACAATGCATTTGTTTTGTTTAAACAAAGTTTAAGTTGAAATCTAAGTTTAAACTATCATTGAAAAATCGGTCCTTAACAGTTAAATCATATATTTGTCTTCGTTTCTTCTTCAAATTAAACACAGATATATGATTTAACCGTTAGGTAACTTACCAAGAGAGGCTGGAACAATCGACTGTTAAAAATATATTCCTAAGAAATTCCACCGGAATTGAAGATGCTATAAGCGTTCAACCGCACCGAGATGGACGCCCTGAGAGCGTTCAGCGATCGCTCTCCGTGTACTCGAACTCTAAGAGTATCTAAAAGAAAAGACACGTGGCCATAAAATTATTAATATAATGATAAACGGTTAACATGTGTTGTGTCACAAAAATATGCGCATGTTTATACAATACAATGCACATTACTGTTTATCATTAAATTTTTTTCACTGAAGATTCCGAGAAAAAGTTAAACAAATGACATAAATTTAACTATTGTGCTAGGCATGTAGAATCAGACTGAAGACCGGAAACTTTTTTCCTGAGCCGTGACAAAAAATATTTGAAGAGCACCGATTATCCATACTGTCCATACCTGTAGTGCCTTTAGTGAAGCAAGAATTCGTACAGACAGTAAGATAAACGTCGCAGTAGTCGAATATACATGTCCCAATGACTGATATATTGGTTTTGTATTTTTCTTTGTTGAAATGCTTTTCAATATATAAAACAATATAATAAATGAAAAGAAATATTTAATCACTTTGTGATTTATTGATCATTTATTGATTTCATTTATTGATAAGCATCTTACAAACACAAGCATATTATTAATAATTCAATTATCGATACACGTTCAATCACTAGAACGTTTACCTTAGGTCAGCGGAAAACAATTTATACGGAGAAATGGAAGATCTCCTATATCGTCCGTTCTCGTATTAAGCAACAACATGAAACAACATGTTAGTGATCTTTCATACTACAGTGTACAAATAAAATTGTCAAAATTTTAAGAAAGACACGAGATAACGGCTCTCTTGCACTCTCTTGTGCTTAGTGTGAGAAAATGTAAACGTACCATCATTCCAGGTAGTTAAATGTGGCAACCATCTGGCCGAAGAATCTGACGAATTCCTACAGAGAGGATAAGAAGCGATGCGAAAATGTTGGCCATTGTAAGCCCATCATACTGCGCGAAGGGTCTTGCGAACTTTCTAAAGTATTGTTCTCGGTTGATGCACAAACCTGATGGATTTTCTTCTCAAGACGAATGTTCACTCTTTTATATGTCTACCAGAAAGTAACGAAACACGTCATATTTGACTCACTCAAGGTCTTGAGGTGCACCTAGTCATCCGAATGATTATTCCTTCGTGACGTCGAATCCTTCGCTCAACGTTCTCGTGCAAACGACGCGAATCACACGATAACAACGACGATGCGCCCGACGATCGTACTCGGTGGCGTGCGTCTTATAAACGTTGAAAAACTGCACGTTCGCACTCCCGATCGAGCGCTTCCGATTCGGCGATTGCACCGTTATCTCGACGACGACGACGGCTGGGCGCCACTCGAGCCACGGCAAACCCTGTGCCGGGGAGTCTTCCGCTGATCGCCGGCGTGAAATGTCACTCAACCCTTTCGCGCCGCGTTCACGCTCTCGGGACGTGCGCGATTCCCGATCGATAGCCCGCGAAACGTAATGCCCATTCTAACGATTTGACTAGCTATCACTGCCGACGCACTAACGTCGACATGGTCTCCATGCGCTCCTTACTGCAAGAATTCCTTTCAGCCAATTCAGACAATTGCTCCGGAAAGTTATTTATCACGACGTCTATTTCGTAACGTTTCACACGACTATTCAGTGACCTATCAGCGGGAAGTCACTTGGCTCCCAGAGTCGAGAACCATCCTCGAAACGTCCTCCAAACAGTCCCCTGCGATAGGCCCACACCTTCGTAAACGGTGGCCACGGGCGATTATCTCCCGTGAGCTGCCGTGCGGAAACGGCCTGAAGGCGAGCGTGTCCACGGTGGAATCACAATTTCCGCGATCGAGCTTCGTGACAGCGGGGAGAGGTGCGCTCGTTGCGAGTTTGCTTATCGACGAGGCCGGCCTTATCGCCCACCACTCTGCGGTATCGCTCCCGTGGACGATAATTCGCAGCGGAATGCGATCCCTACTGGCTGGCCGGCCACGACGGCCGTCGGAGGGACGTGGGGAACGCGCGAGGAAATCGCGCGCTTCGATTTTCCCGCCGTAAATCGTCAACAGGTGGTTCCCCGCGACGCCCGCGCGGAATACGCGCGCGGATTCTCCGCCGCGACGACCGGACACGCGGCAACGCAACGGTGGCACAGCAGCTGATCGACGCTCGCTGATCGACGTCGGCTTCCTCTTCTCGGCGGCAGGAGAAGCTGCCGATGCCGGCGTGGCGACGCTAGCGAGGCCGCACGGAACCGGCGATCGTGTTCGCGGCTTCTCCGCCGGGTACTCGCAGCTTCCTCCGAGCCGGGAATCGTGAACTGAGTCCCGTTGCAGTTCCACTCACTGCTCGGCGCACATCGAGTGACACTGCGCGAAACGTTATATCGCCACTCTCTTGCACCGATCTACCTTTCCTTCTCTCTATCTCTTTCTCGCTGTCACTCTACGTCGATGTTTTTGTTCCGGTGCACAGTCTGTGCTCTCAGACAGACCTCGCTGCTTGCGTTTATTTTCGTCTATCGATGGAAGGAACGACGCGTTAAAGCACGCGCCGTTGCCTCCCCCTCCTCCCACCTTCTTTCTCTCTATGTACGCTTTCCGTTTCCTGCTTTCCACGTGGCCGCCGAACGTCACCCGCTGCTGCCGCTCGCTTTTTTGCCTTCGTTATCGTTCTCGTTATCGTCGTCTTCGTCGTCGTCCTCCCCGTTGCTCCGCTGCTCGCGCTGTTTACAGTACAGGGATCGCGCGCGCCTTCCCCCTCGCAGTGGACGCACGGCACAAGGATGCGGAGGATGAGACGGTGGAAGGCGACCGGATTCTTTCATACGCAAACATCGGTTGATAACTGTCGTCGTGCGCCGTCACGGCTCCGCGTCTCGCCTACGAGGGAGCGAGAAAGAGGTAGCAAGCAGCGAGTAAGCGAGCGAGCGAGCGAGCGAGAGCAGGTAGCCACCGTGCTCCTCCTCGAACAAAAGCGGACAGGTCTCAGCGCAGCAGGTCTCTCCCAGCCTCGCGTAGGAAGAAACTTTTGACAACGAGCACTGTGTGTGTGTATCGCCGTCTTAATTTCGCCGAGACACTCGCGCACTCGTCCGCTCGTCAATTCAGACGCGAGGAACGGAGATGAGGGTCGTTGTTCGCTAGCCGGCTAATCTCGTTGTTTCCGCTCTCTGGCCGTCTCTGCACCTCGACGAACGGTGGCGGCGCACATGCGAAACCGCGCACGTCGTATGGGACCGCTGCGGGTGGGAAAGCTCGGAGCTTGCGGATCGGAGAATCGGCTGTCGGGATCGTTAGACAGATGAAACCGGGCGGAGAGCACTCTCGGCGAGCGTGTTCGGAAGTCGAGGGAAGAGAGGAGTGCAAGGACCTTGGGTGCTCGCCCTGTCGAAGACCGCGAGCGATTGACTCCCGCGCGTCCCGGTCTCTTCGTGGCCGCGGCACGCGTGAGAGGAACACGGGAGGGGATTCCCGCGGGAGGGGGAGAGCGACGGCGGCGGCGACGACCGCCGCGGTAGGGCCAGGAGGACGCGCGCGCGCGAGAGAAAGAGAGAGAGAGAGAGAAAGAGAGAGAGAGAGAGAGAGAGAGAGAGAGAGAGAGAGAGAGAAAGGAGAGGAGGAGGTGCACGGGGCCAGGAGGGCGAGCAGAGGAGAGGGAGGGGTGAGGCGGCAGCGTGAGTGACGACGGGGGTGGCAGGGAGGAGGCGGTGAGTATGGCGCGTGCCACTACACGCTAGCAGGTGGAGTGCGCGTGCCCAGAAATCTCTATCTCCTCTCCCCCTGTTCGCGTTTCCGCTCTCTCTCTCTCTCTATCTCTTTCTCTCTTTCTCTTCCCGCGGCTCTCGCCGTTACTCTTTCTTCCTGTCGTCCGTAGTTTCTCTTTCTCCTTTCCTTCGTCGCCTTCCGTCTTCGTTCCGTTGCTCGACCGCCGCGCGCGTTTTTTTTGGCTTTTCCGTGTATTCTCTCCTGATACGCAGCTTCGTGTGTGGAGAATCGTCTTCCGCTACTTCTCTCTCTCTCTCTCTCTCTCTCTCTTTCTCTGGCGGCGCCTCCTTCTTGATCTCAGAGATATGATACGTGTCGTATTCTTGGAGTTTTCACTTTCGTTACTTAGAAGACGAGTCGCCGTGGCGCGTTACGCAATTACAGCAGCGTTGCATCGGTCACGACGCGCGATTCCGAGATGCCTGCATTCATAATATTTACACTGCACGGTCAGGTTATTTTCGTAGCCTGATAAGAGTTGCTAACGAAAGTCTCGGCAGCGATAACCGTCGAGGGCATATAAGCGACCTAGTCAGCGCGACAAATGTGCAGTGGTATCGTCAAGTCCGCGGAGGGTCTCTTGGCGAGCGCGTTATAAAAATCGCACACCTCGCACCTTCGCTCGGTCGTGCGAGGTGCCGGAATGTTCTTTAGGCAACAGGCGACTCTTCGCCGGCTTCTACCGACGCCAGGCCACGCTTCTGACCCGACAAACTGTCCGATTTCATCGCGCCGTTGCCTTCGTTCTATACATTATTTCAGGATACTGCTCGAAACAGGTGATCCATGAAAAGTCGCACACTGACACGACAATGCCCACTCATGCTCGCTCATCGGCGGCGAGCCTCGCCAGCGCTGGCCTCCCGGACGCGCGATGACACATCTGTCACGCAAAGTCAGTCAGACACAGACAGATCGGTGTGTGTGTGTGTGTGTGTGTGTATATATATATATATATGTATGTGCGTAGCGTGGTGTCACAGAGCGGGAAATCACGTCTGGACGCGCGCGGACCTATCGAGCTCCAGCACCGGAATTATATCGCGTCCCGTGGCCGCGAGAGGCCCGACGGAATATATACACGGCGCCGTGCCGGAGCTGTCACGCCGCGCACGTGGTTCGCCAGGAGGCGCGACGCGACGACATCCCCGCGTGGAGAACCAGACGCCCCGAGGAGTCGTCACCCACTGACTACGTGCGTCGCCGCGGACTAGCTGGTGCGGCGCGGAAGGCACGCGCGCGTCGGCTACGTTCGGTCGGGCTCGACTGCGCTCGTCCTTTCGGACCGACTCCAGGCACTTGGTCGCGATCGCGACTACGCGCTTGATACGTTGCTCCGATCTGCACCCGCGGCCGCCGCCGGCCGTCTGCCCGATACCCACCCGACTACTAGAACGAACCTTAGCCGCTTCCCTCCGCCCCCCCCCCCCCCCCCCCCCCCCCCCCCCCCCCCCCCCCCCCCCCCCCCCCCCCCCCCCCCCCCCCCCCCCCCCCCCCCCCCCCCCCCCCCCCC
>NW_022639531.1:876003-877379 GCF_010583005.1 Odontomachus brunneus
ACTACCGTGGGTGTACCGTAACTGCGTACAACCGGTGTATACCGCTCCGATAGTACGCGCGCTGCGGAACAGTCGACGTACCAGAAACACTATTTTAATCACCCGAGAGTCTCGACGTTACACCGCTGCTCCTACACGGAATTTTCTAATAAGAATCGCGCTGCATGTGTAGGACTTTGGAATAGGCCGACAGTCTCTGCGGTTAGCCGCTATCCTTTTACGTCATATACTTGTATTTTGGGGACTGAAATGTGCTATCAAAACATTCGCCATGTTTCTAGCGAAATTCACTGTGTCCGTTAGCAAGGCAGAGAGAGAGAAAGAGAGAGGGGGGGGAGAGAGAGAGACCGGCAGTCTATTCTTGGACTACTGAAAACACAGTAAAATTGAAAAGAATTTGCACGAAAAAAAATTATAATATTCTCTCTGTTTAAGTGTTGTTTTTCGAATATGTCCGTAGCTTGAATCACCAAAATTTAACAAATAAATAAATAAATCAATAAATTAGTAAAATAAAATACTAATCGTCTCTCTCTCTCTCTCTCTCTCTCTCTCTCTCTCTCTCTCTCTCTCTGTCAAAAATGCCTTTGTCTAATACATACTATTATAATACACATTTCCTATCCAACTTAATTTATTTAGTAATTTTACTCTCCCTATTCTATATAGAACTATAAGATAACAGTCCTAATTATAGGTCGAGCCACAATTTCAAGTCAAACTTGGGGTTTATAAATGTATTAAAAAATACATATATTATATACAATGAAAAAAACATGAAAAATTTTTTATATTCTCTAGTTCTTCTACAACTATGTTCCAAGAGATTGCATTCACAAATATTTTTAATATTTAAGAAAAAATCTGGGATATTGCTTTATCGACTCTTTAGATTTATGAAACTGCTATTAGGTTGTAATACATATATCATTATTCTACGTAGATTAAAATAATGTGGATATTATGAAATATGGATTATAAAATTGGATATCGAGTAATCCATTGTATGGGCGCGCAATATTTGCTAATTCGTAATTTTTTTGGGACTTAAATGTTTCTAATTATTTTTTTTAATAATTCAGAATAAACTAGTTTAAAGTCTAGTAATTTTGTCTTGAAACTATGAAATGTTAATTGTATGTATATTGATATCAACATTTGTCTTAATGTCTAATCAACAAATTTATGTGAATGATTGAAGGTTACTCTAACCTTAATTTTTTGTTATAGAAAGCTAGAGTTTCATCTATCTTTTCTTCATTTTTAGTAATTTGAACTAAATTATCGATATACATATAATCGATTATATTATTACTATATATATATGCTCGCTTTCTCTCTCTCTCTCTCTCTCTCTCTCTCTCTCTCTCTCTCTC
>NW_022639531.1:877622-890160 GCF_010583005.1 Odontomachus brunneus
CTCTCTCTCTCTCTCTCTCTCTCTCTCTCTCTCTCTCTCTCTCTCTCTCTCTCTCTCTCTCTCTCTCATAAACATAAGGAACTAAAAATAATTCGAATGTTTAATTATTAAATTATTATAAGCAATTAAAAATAAAATAGAAAATTTTTTCAGATAAAAATCATTTTAGGTTTATTAAGAATCGAAACATTAACTATTTATTCAAAACAATTAAAAGTATTTTTTTTATTTTTCAACAAACTATTGAAACATCGATAATATGTTTGCTGCAGATTTCTTATCGAAGGCAAAAATCCCTCATCTTTTCATCTTGAGGAAATGTTATTTCCGAATAATGCTAAGAGCAAGATTGCTAATTCTGGAAACTTATGGTCGTCATA
The DNA here is from genome assembly GCF_010583005.1 of Odontomachus brunneus. NCBI lineage: Eukaryota > Metazoa > Arthropoda > Insecta > Hymenoptera > Formicidae > Odontomachus > Odontomachus brunneus. The sequence continues at coordinate 878,003 of NW_022639531.1, forward strand.
TTGGAACCGCTATTTTGAATTTTAATTTTTCCACTTAAAATTCGTAATCAGCGACTGCGAAATCCCCCGTACGCCAAATCTGAGGAAACTTCGACCGAAACGAAGTGTATGGCTCAAAGGGTCAAATGACCCACAATTAGGCTTACTTATGAGAATTAAAAGAAGGAAGGAGAAAGAAATGGTTGGACGTTGCGCGAGAGGCGACGAAGTCGCAAGAGCGACTTAAAGGCCTCCCGCCGCCCGGCCGGCCGCAACGGCGGCGGCGGCGGCGCATTCGCGCGACACGTCGCCCGTATACTCCCAACCTCCGCCACACTTTGTCGTTGCGTCATCGCGACTTCACAGCGCGCCGCCGGGATTCGGCGGCGAGCCGACGCGAGCGACGGCCGAGTGCGGCGACGCATCTGTACCCGCTCTGCTTACACTTTGTACAAATCCGTCCCAGTGACGCTCATTCCGCCGGCCGGCCGGTGTAGCACTCGTGATGTAAAGTAACGATGTTGCGACACCACATACACACACAACGCGCCCTCGGTGAGTCCAAGCGCGCGGCACGCCAAACAGTGGACGCGTGACGCACACGGCGACCCCGGTGGACTTCCGCGGAAGCACAACGCCGAGGAGTACGTGCGCCGTCGAGGCGATTGATTGTCGCTTCTCTCGCTCGAAATAAACTTTCGATTGCGCAATGCGCGCGCGCGCGCGCGCTCGCTCGCTCGCACGCGATTAATCGCGACACACGCTACCGACTGCGGGATGCGTTTTATGCTAACGTAATCGATAGGAAAGCGATTATTTGTCAATAGATAATTAGAGGGCGAGGTGTACCGCAGGATGCGAGAGCGCTGAATGACGGCCGAGTAATTGCAATGCGGACATTATTCGCGATTGCGAGCGCCACAGTACACTCCGTAAATGAGAAGTCAAATTGGCGGATGGCACGCAAACGTCCCGCAGGAACGTGGCAATAATACCCGCGCACCAGCCGAGGACGTCGAGGCTTTTAATTAAAAGTCTAACGCGCGTCGCCATAAAGGCGATCTCTCGCGACAAGTGACGTTCACCTACGTTGCCGTTGGCATGCGCCGATCATTTCGGCTTCATTGCGCTTCCTTCATGTTTTTCGGAAATCGCAATGCGCCCGTCCGAGACCGTTCGTCAAACAAACAGGCCGGGCGTGCGTCGATGGCGGCGTAATGCAATCTCTGTTAACGTAAGATCCCCCGAGATAAGAAACGACGTCGCATCGTCTTTCGTCGAATCCTCCAGGCGACGAATAGGAAAGGGAACGAAAGAGGGAAGGGAGAGGAGAGTCCTTCGTCGTCGAGACCAAGTGGCGATTATCTCCGTTATACACCGGCTAAGTTTCTTGCCTGAAGCATTCCGCTACGCGTACATGACGATCGGCGGCCGTCAAGTAACAAGCCGACCGGGTTGCACGATCGAAGGTCGATTGTAAACATTTATGACGACGCCGCATATGCGTCGCGTATCGACGTTTACGTTACAGATACACAGACACGCGAACGGCTCGAAGGCCAACTGTAAAAATACGAGGCGATCCTGCCGAGTGTAATAAAGATAAGGAAGAATACAACGTCGCCGTCCGAAAATAATAACGCGGAAAGCGCGTCTCCTCGTTGAGGAAGCGGCGACGAGGCCGCCGTCACCTTCGTCGTGAGGATGTTTGTGCGTCGCGCGAACGTCGTACACTGAAAAAAAAAATGATTGAGGAAAACGAACCAAGTCTCTGGATCTTGAGTAAATTTGGCATCGACTGTGATCGACTGTGAATCAAATTGCATAAAAAATAACTCCTTGCACTTGTGTGATAGTTTTCCCGCTGTAGGGAACTAGCAATTCGAAACTGTTTTGATAAAACGTTGATGAAATTTTTTACAGCTAACAAACATAAATCATACATTGAGTAACGGATAGAACTGTTATATTTCAGTACTATTGAGATAAAACAAATAGTTATTATCGCTTCTCACTCGTCATTCGAGTTGCTATATCAAACCAAGTGGCGACTGAGAGTCGCCTCTCGAGTGCAAAGAGTTAAGTCTGTCCTACAATCTGATGTAAGAATTTTCGCTAAAAAGTTTAATCAAAAATAAAAGGTTAATAGAAACTGAAATGTAGTTATAAGGACGCCATAAGTAAATTAAGCGAGAAGAGAATGTAAGAGCCAATAAAAGCCACAAATGCTAGATGTTTGTGCAAATAGATTAGAATGAGAGGATAATAATGTTTGATAGTATCAAATGTACACACTGAATGATTTTCCGGATTTTCAACGTACGTGGTAAATCAAATCTTCCATTAATAAACCAATCCTGAATCCCAATAATTTTATAATTAATGAATATCTTCCTTTTTTATTTAAAAAATAATTGCGCGTTAATTCATTTTTTTTATTAGCCATATCTCTTTTAATTTAGGTTTCATCTTTAGAGCTCCAGCTGCATGTTTAGTTGACGCTACAAATGTTCTTTCAAGTTGCGAAAAAGTATAGTGAAAAATAAGTATAGTGTTCATCTAACTGTATAATATTAGTAATTTCATCCTCTGTACGGAAAGTTAAGTAAATCGGACGATAAGTACACGCACATTGTGAACTAATTAATAATTGGACATATGTTTGCAAGATTTGTTCAACTGGAAAAAATCATTAAGACATGTTCCTCAAGATTGTTGAATGAGCTACAATATGTGGCTTTCTGAGGCGTCCATTCAAAGAGAGATAAAGGCAATCACACTTCTTATAAAAGTGACTGTGATAGATATAAAAGACTAGCGACGACAGACAAATGAATGTATAATCCTCACATCCATTTAAATTTGCTTGCAGATATTGGGTTTGATCGCGTTACTGGCACTTTTGATACTTTTGCACTCTAATGTCCGTTGCACACCAGACGCGATAAGCGGAATTCAATGAGAATTCTTCTTTCTAAAGAAAGGTTCAGTGTAACAACTGGCATTAAGCGTAAAAGTATTAAAAGTGCAAGCAATACCAATAACCCTATTGCTAGAATGCTGCTGTTGTTGCAAATTTCACGTACCACATACAATCTTCTAGCGGGTACAAAAATCAGCGACAAATATTAAGTGTCACATTTAAAATTCTATCTGCAGCAACAAGACATTTTTGTGAGCTTTACTGGCATTGGGGCTAATTGCGCGCGCTCCAGCGCTTAAATTCTCAATCAAAAGATCCTCGAGCGAGACTTCCATCTTGTGCCACGTCTCGATTTTAATACGATTTAATTTACTATGCCTGACGAAGGGCGCTCAGGTCGTCGACACCATTGCAACGAAATAGCAGCAGCGGCGCAGCGCGGCGTTGGGATACATTTCGTCCGAGTCTGTGTACAGAAAGTCAATGGAAACGTCAAAAACCTGATTGGATCACGTTCCTTCCTGTCCAGCGAGGAGCAGCACTCTCCGGGATCTGTCAGCGCGTTATCGAAAGTCTAGCTCGGATTTTTGCCCTCGATCACCCACGGGATAAAACACGTCCGCGGGATACAAACGTAATTTTCATAGCGCACCGAGAGAGGAAGAGAGAGAGAGAGAGAGAGAGAGAGAGAGAGAGAGAGAGAGAGAGAGAGAAAGAGAACTTCGCGTTACTATTGGCTAGCGTGCATACCATCGAGCATATTTTCGGACTAGAATCTCGAACGAAATCGTCGGAAACAACGACGGAGGCGAAGCGAGGGAGAGAAAGAGAAAAAGAGACCTGTAAAAGGGACCTGTCGCGTTCGCCTCCTCTTTTACGCGTGATACTTTACTCCCCTGTTTCCATTTTGCTCACACATTGCATACGCGCGGCGGAAAGAACGCGCAAGGCAGAGAAAAAAAAAGGAAAAACGGAAGAAAACGAACGAGAGGGAGACGAAGGCGAGGTGGTTGAGGTCGATGCCGTCTCTCGCTGATTTGTGAGATCGCTCCACCCGCCTTTCTCTCTTTCCCTCGCCACGCTCCGCTCTCTTTCCTCGGTCTTCCTTTTTTCCCTCTTCGACCCGTTCTTCCTGGCCGCTTGTCACCCTGCCAGCCTTTTCTCGTCTCTGGATTCGCTCCGCAATTCGCAAACGCAACCGCGATATGACGGACAACGGATCGGGATTTGGCTGATACCTTTCGACCTGCTGCTGTTCGCAAAAGAAGAATCTTATTGAAAAATCTCGCGATAACAAAGCGAGACCGGAAAATAAAGCGCAGCGGCGGTATAGCTGCACTCGGTAATAAATTGAGCTCCTGAAAAGATGTACTTCTCTTCGCCGCCGTGTGCAGGTCGTTTCGCGAAAAAAAAGGAAAAAAGGAAAATTGTGACTAAATAGATTCGCCTGTCCTGTGGTGGGAGTCGCGACTTCCGCAAGGAAGAAACGGGAGACAAGAGTTCCGGAACGCGGAGGAAAAGCTACTACGATTGGGAAGGCTCACCTCGCGCTTCTTTTCTGCCATGGTCGCAATACTTAGTCTCATCGACGCACAAGGCATCCAAACATCGAAATTTGTGGCCAAAACTTCTAAACTTAACCGATTCTTAAATATGTAATGTGTTTTTCAAGAAATCTCAATACGCGAAATCCAAATTTGTAAAAGTCATTTAAGAATTTTGCAAAATAGATAAAAGAATGAATAAATTCACAGATATATTTTAATATAGACACTAAAATCCATTTAAAACGTAATAGTTTAAATTTTACGTATAAATTTTATGTTAAAATTAATTAAATTCCACATTTAACAAGTTAATGATTTAATATAATACTGAATGAGCCGCATTTAACAATTAATAAGTTAATCAATTTTTTAATGAGAAAAATAAAGTTAAAATTTAGTATTTTTTTCAATCAATAAATCAATCCGTAGATATGTACAAAAATGGAAAGGATATTTTTAAATGTAGGAATCAACATGTTTAAAACTTAATACTTTGTCCAATTTTGAAATAACTCGCCTTGACTCCAGATGGGAAAACAAAAAAATTAAATCAAAGGGAAGAAAATTAAAATTTAAATCTTTTCTCTCTTAATTTGATGTTATTTCCCAAAAGTTTGGAAAACGTAACATAATTGACCCAAACTTGTACGCCCAAATTCATTGTTTACTCTAGATCAGACGAATTTTTTTTTTTTCAATATTTGACGTTCTCTTATCCATGAATGCGCAGATATATGCAACTTATCTTTTTAGACTTGTTAACGTACTATTCAAAGTACATTATGAACATAGAAATTCAGTAGAATCTAGCAGGACTCGTAATTTATATTGGTTCAATATCGCGAAATTTCGCTCAAGTTTGAGAGGCATTTAAGGAAAAAAAAGAACTAAAGTCGCCTACTAATCTGTAACTATCTTATCATTTACATGTATGAATGAGATATTTGTTCTGCAATGATCAACACGGCCAAATTTTCTTGAGTTCGTCAAGTAAATCTATAATTGCAGTCATCATGTAAACAAGAATAATCTGCGTGATATATTATTCATGCGTATGAACTTATTATATAGAGACGAAAATAAAACATTACTGAGTTCACTATCATATTGATCAAACATCAAACTATTTAAATATATAAACAATGTGACGACATATCCCGAGTCAAAATTTTGGTTTTACATTGACTTTGCAAATTCCGTTGAATTTGAGGAGCTCATAAATAAAAAATCTCGAGATATAACACGATATACAGGCTATTGTGCCTCTTGATGAGACGATCCTCTTAATAAAAGAAAATTGATGTATAGTTGTTCGCGATAATATATTAATGTTCTTTAATTAACAACTAAAAATCTACAAAATTATTAAGAAAATGGTAGAGGATTTTTTTGTTCAATTTGATCTAATGTGCGAGCAGACACGATGGCAGACGTCGTCACTATAGCTTATCTGCCATATCTCGCGTGATCATTCACCAATCTTCATTAATTAATATCTCAATAATTATTGCGAATATCACTATATGTATTCCGCTTTGATAAAGTATATATTTCTTTAATGTGTGTGATACTCTTTTTCAGTGCTTTTTTCAATATTCTACTTGCAATATTCTCTTAAATAACTCTCGCTATTATAACATACTGCTTTTATTAAAAATAAGAACAAAAATTAAATACGTATCGAGTATTGAAAGAATCGAATATTAAATAATTTTGTGATTATTTTTGTAGGGAAAATTCAACATAGAGAAAATGACCTTAAAAATAATTAAACGTTAAGATAGGACAATATATATGGTGTCCTCTAGGTTCGATCGTATTTGTAGAGTTAAAATAGAACCAAAATTTCTACCCAGAGTACGTTGTCACTTTGGCGACTCCAAGTATCGTCCTTAGCCATGATACAGTCACGCGACGGAATTTTGGCTGAACGAGGAGGATCTTTGATCAACTAGAGGTTGAAAGACGTTTTATGTTACGAATATCACGAAAAAAAAACCGAGTATGACAGCTTCGAGTCATTTTTGGGATTTGAATAAAAAAAGAAACTATCAATAATATTCTTGTGCCAAGAGATGGGTGATCAAATGCTCTCATAATATATTTAGCAGAGAGCGCAATCGTTTTGATTCTCGCGTTTTGCGTCGCTATTAAATGTAATCTCTATATCAGACAGATAAGCAGACACGGAAGTAGACGGTGGCGTTTGTCTTACAACGCGGCAAAGCTACGTATTTATCTTATGGTTCATTTAAGCAAAATACAGGCTATACAATCGTCCCGGAGAAATATCGTTTACGTCGTAGACGACTGTGCTAAGTCGCGCCGATGAGAGCATCGCGCACACGACGTTTAAGAAACTATGAGTTAAGTCGTTACGGCGCCTCATGCAATTTAATCGCAGCAAACAATTTCAATTTTGCATGCATAACGTCGCATACTGTGCACGCCAGAGGTCGTAAAATACGCATATCCGAGAATATTATTGGCGCGCGCTCGTCTTACGTATGCAAGGAATAATTTTTCGATACTGAAGTCCTCACAAGTATCCGCTCGCGTGCAGATGATCCGTATTTATTGCTAGGAAATTACTTGTGTTCAACGTGATATGCGTACTCCTTTAGTCGTATTACTCGTGGTTGCTGACAATTATTTACGAATTAATGAATTATTTATGAATTTTTGCTACCTATATTACACGCGGAAGAATAACGTTACGATGATATTATAATTATATCAAGAAAAAAATTAATTTTATTTATTCAGGGAGTCCGACAATTATTGAAACACCCGTTGTGTAGAGCTTATCGAACTGAACACAAAATTCCTCTACCATTCCGCAAACAACCACGTAAAATTCTGTGCTATTGATAAAAGAAGATTAGTGAATGATCACGATACAATAAGATGAGTTGTGAAGGCGTCGCTTGTACATTGATTTAAACTGAACAAAAGAGTCATTTACATTTTGCAAGTAACCACGTAGATTTTTAGTTATTAATTCAGGAAGATTGCGCGCACAATCATACACAATCATGTATTTTCATTAATAACTCAAAATTTTACGTGGTTGTTTACGAAATGGTAGAGGAATTTTGTGTATAGTTTGATGAGCTGCACACGACGAGTGTGTCAATAATTGTCAGACATGCATACTCTTTTAGACCGATAAGGAAATATTAAATCTTCCCTCCACTTAAGCGTTGACTTATCTTGCTGCCACCGATTAAGATTATCTGGGCTATTAGTGCAGGAGAATAGGTACATTATATACATGGAAAACAATTTCAGTTCGTGCAACTAAATGGAGACCAGGCGAAAAGCTCGCTGACGAGAAATGATATCTCTGTTACCGTGACCGAAAACATTCGTCTGAACATTTAGCTGCATTAAAACTCGGTTGAGATAACTGAGAGCAATTGGCTGAGTAGAAACCTCCTGCAAGAATCTTCTTGTTTCTACAATCGAGTTTCCATCTTGTCCCCAAGTAGAAGAAAATTCAGTTACACTAAAAAATTTGTTTTTCCGTTTTTAATCAAAAACATATGACGTCACCAGATGTCGACGCCTGGTCAAAGATACAACAAATCTAGTGACGTCATATATGTTTTGGGTTAGAATTAGCCTGTATTATCTACTCCAGAAGACGCGAGGAAAGAAATTTTTCATCAATATACAGCCAGAGCAAATATAAATTGCACGAGCGCGCGCTCGTCGTTTCTGTCTCATCTCGTACCTCGTCGTAAGCAGTGTTGTCTGATTTATCTCAAGGCGTGCGCGTAATCGCGCGATTCCAGCGAAACCTGCCCCGTCAGCGAATTCCTCTGACAAACAAAGAATCGCGCTGGTGACCAGAGAAGGACAGAGCGCGCGAAAGAAGGCCGCGAAGAAACGAATCGAAAATCAACAGTACGTCTACGTAAGGCAAGACGAAGCCTCTCTTGTCCTGTCGCGTTAAACTTACACATCGCCCGTTTATTCCTCGATTAATTGCCTCCTTTTGCGACGCGAACTCTTTACTCGAGCGATTCAACGCTTCATTAACCCTATATTTAGGACTGGATATGAAGATGTTCTCAAGATAACTGCATTCGAGAGACAAATGCTAATGAGAGCCGCTGCTTAGGAATGACACCCACTACCTAGTTGTTTTCATTTAGACTCTCGCGTGCATGTGTGCGAACGACGAACTGTTTATAGTACCGCGACGCTGGAGACTCTTGCTATCGGCGAGACTACGTAACCGGATCACAGTCGTCATCAATTAACTCGTTCTGTTCTCGGTAAAGGATGTTCCAAGAAGATTGAAATTCAAAAATCTTCCTAAAGTGTTAAGTATAATAACCAGTGTTGTATACATATCTAGTTAAACATATCTAAATACACATACATATATTTAGATATACAATAAGTTACCTGGTATTTATATCTGAATGATCATATAGTGCACGGTTCATCTAAAATCTGATTTAAGGGAATCATCAACCCTTTATTTAATACATACGTGTCTCTCTAAGACAAAATTCTATATTAATAAAAACTTAATTATTGCTCATATCAAAAAGTGACAAAGAACTCTTCAACTTGGTTTGACTTCTACTATCAGCCATTTTAATATTTAGTAATTGGAACACTTTGTATATGGCTTTTATATAAAATAATTTGCCCGCATCTACATAATTCTAATAAAATTTGCAAAAAGTTAAGGAGGTCGTGCTGGATAAAATGCAAAAAGGTGCAAAATATTTTCTTATAGTTTGACATATTAGCCAGTAATGCTATTAAATCCTATACATTTATAATTTTATTTTTCACAATTTGCAAAACGCAATGAGATATATGTATAATAGAATTTTTAAACATTTTCTTGTTTTCGTCCAACATATGTCCAACATATGATATGAAAATATCTGAAGTATATCTAGATACATTCTTTTTGTATCTGTAATAGTTATTCATCTGAAATTTAAGTCTATATTTGTATCTAGTTCCTTTTTTTTATTATATATAGTTACTATAGCTTACTTTACTATAGTTACTATATTTCGGGAATCGCATTATTTTTATACATACGTATTCTAACGTACATTTCGCACTAAAAACAAAAAATATAATTGTGATTCTCTAAATTCTGAGGAAAAGTTAAGATATTCAGTTTAATACACTGAGGATCAGATTTTTTATATAAAGCTTTAATTTAAATTATCCATATTATAGTAATTTTGATCTTATAAAATAGAAATTGTGAATATATGAAGAATTGTGAATATATGATTTGTTAATATTTGAACTGAAATCATTTAAACGCAGTTAATATACAAATATCAATTAAATTATTTAAAATTTTAAATAAAGAAAATTTAAATGTTCAGTGTATTAAACTGAATATCCCGATTTTCCCAGGAATTATTAAAAAAAAAGATCATGCAGTCACAAAGTAAAAATTATTCAGATATGAAAAATTTGCAAAAAAAATGGATGACTAACTAATATTACGATATCGTAAATCTTTTGTATTTAATCAATATAGATGACAGCGATGACAATTTCTATCCAGGCTATTTATGAAATTTGCCAAGAAAGTCTCTCTATAACGTTCATCCAAATTAATGCCAATCATACTTCTTATAAAAATTAACTATAGTAGGCGAAAAATCTAACAACGAGAGACAAACGAATATATAATCCCCACACCCACCTAAATTTGCTTGCAGATATTGCTAGAATGCTACTGCTGTAAATTCTACGTGCCAATTTACATTATACAATTTTCTAGCAGATATAAAAAACAGCAATGAATTTTAACTGTGACATGTAGAATTCTACCTGGACCAGCAAAACAATTTTTTAAATGATACAAACAATTTTAATATTTGTTATTAACATAAAAATACGTTAGACAGAAAGAAAAGAAATGGTGCAAATTTCAAGCATTATAAAACATTTCTGATTACAAGTACAAAGAAAATGATGAAAGTTAATTACCAAATGGTAATTTATCAGTTTTATTTTCGCTTATTATCTTATCTAGATACTATAAATATATCTCTACGTATCTAAAATTTATCGTTTACCCATGATAAAAAAATATTTTTCTCTTATTTATATCTGTATCCAAGGGAAATATAAGTTAAGACTGATAATACTGACTGATAAAATATTCATAACTAATTTAATAATGTCACAAAGTGCACATAAATTATTCTATCTGACTTACGATTGCTGGCAGATTTCATCGATGAGTAACACGAGTGGCATATCATGAAACTTACCTGAAACAAAAATTTAAAAATTATATCATACCATTCATATAATGCTAGCAATAACTATTATAATTACTCATATTATATTGGTATATTTTATATATTATTTATAAAAATAAAAAATATTTTTAGTGATTTGAAAGATACGTTAGTATGAATAGCACACATCGTATGCACTTGGCAATAGGATACCAAATGTTTTTCTGTTTTGTTGATAAATTGAGCGAGAAAGAAAATTAAATATAAAATAATAATCCAATCTTCTGTTATATACACATGCGTTCTTTCTCGAATTCATATCGGAGACATCGTCAACGATACGCCATCAGCCGAACACGCATTGCAATACGCATTACAAAAAGCTAACTACTGTTTTTCCAGTATGTCACAATGGTAATCCATAAAACTGTTTCGCTCGTCATTGTCTCCCGTGCGCTCATTATCTCGCACCGCATTATCATTCGTGATAATGCCGGTACGATTTTTCCACGTGCAACGTGTTACGCTTCCTCTTATTACTAGACAGCTCGCAATGTCGACATAATTTACGATGATAACGCCGTATACTAGCAGTCTCCTTCTTTATCATAGATTCCTCCTTACCAAATACTTTCATATGTATCATTCATATTGTAAAAAATTCATATGTATCATTCATATTGTAAAAATTCAGTCTATAACCAGCTATATTATCGAGACAAGTACTAGGCGCAAATGTCTAGAATATTCTACTTTAATTTCGGAGCACACTTATAATGTAAACAGAATATTTTCGTGCTGACGTCAGTCGAGAAGAAGAGACACGAGAAGAGCAAACTTGTTTTGGTAATACAGGTAATATTTATAAGAAAAACACCAAAGATAGTTCTCCTCTGTACATTGAGAGAAAAAAAAATAGTTAAAAAATAATAAACATTTTTTGGCAGATACTAATAACGTATTGACTTAAATCTAGATTCTTTTATTTAAATAGAATAAATAGTTTCTCCATAGGAAGCTGAGGTTCTCTTAAGGGATTTTGAGGAAATGTATACTTTCTTACTTTTGAAGAATATTTTACATTAGTATAAGTGAGAATACGTTATCAGTATCTACTGAATAAATCTTTACTATTTCTTAGATATTTGTTCTCTCCATGTATAAAGAATTATACACTTGTGACATTCCTTTTACTAATGATAATATCCTATACAGCCAATAAAAATCAACATTGATCGCTGACTCGATGCAAATTCGTTATTTCGACGAAGAATCTTCTAACTACAGCTGATGGTTGATTCGTCAAATTTCTTTGTCACTCCGGTGGAAACACAACGAACGATAAGTCACATACCGCTGTCAAATATTGGAATGTCACGATCGGTGCGTGCTCTCCTCCCCCGATCTTTCTCTCTCTCTCTCTCTCTCTCTCTCTCTCTCTCTCTCTCTCTCTCTCTCTCTCTCTCT